>NC_141006.1:403418-558827 GCF_052327205.1 Somniosus microcephalus | reverse complement strand
TGATCTGGAGGGTGGGAGCAGCGAGTTGTTGTGATCTGGAGGGTGGGAGCAGCGAGTTGTGATGATCTGGAGGGTGGGAGCAGCGAGTTGTGATGATCTGGAGGGTGGGAGCAGTGAGTTGTTGTGATCTGGAGGGTGGGAGCAGTGAGTTGTTGTGATGATCTGGAGGATGGGAGCAGTGAGTTGTTGTGATGATCTGGAGGGTGGGAGCAGCGAGTTGTGATCTGGAGGGTGGGAGCAGTGAGTTGTTGTGATGATCTGGAGGGTGGGAGCAGCGAGTTGTTGTGATGATCTGGAGGGTGGGAGCAGCGAGTTGTTGTGATGATCTGGAGGGTGGGAGCAGCGAGTTGTGATGATCTGGAGGGTGGGAGCAGCGAGTTGTTGTGATGATCTGGAGGGTGGGAGCAGCGAGTTGTTGTGATGATCTGGAGGGTGGGAGCAGTGAGTTGTGATGATCTGGAGGGTGGGAGCAGCGAGTTGTTGTGATCTGGAGGGTGGGAGCAGCGACTTGTTGTGATCTGGAGGGTGGGAGCAGCGAGTTGTTGCGATGATCTGGAGGGTGGGAGCAGCGAGTTGTTGTGATGATCTGGAGGGTGGGAGCAGCGAGTTGTGATCTGGAGGGTGGGAGCAGCGAGTTGTGATGATCTGGAGGGTGGGAGCAGCGAGTTGTTGTGATGATCTGGAGGGTGGGAGCAGCGAGTTGTTGTGATCTGGAGGGTGGGAGCAGCGAGTTGTTGTGATGATCTGGAGGGTGGGAGCAGCGAGTTGTTGTGATGATCTGGAGGGTGGGAGCATCGAGTTGTGATCTGGAGGGTGGGAGCAGCGAGTTGTGATGATCTGGAGGGTGGGAGCAGCGAGTTGTGATGATCTGGAGGGTGGGAGCAGCGAGTTGTGATGATCTGGAGGGTGGGAGCAGCGAGTTGTGATGATCTGGAGGGTGGGAGCAGCGAGTCGTGATGATCTGGAGGGTGGGAGCAGCGAGTTGTGATGATCTGGAGGGTGGGAGCAGCGAGTTGTGATGATCTGGAGGGTGGGAGCAGCGAGTTGTGATGATCTGGAGGGTGGGAGCAGCGAGTTGTTGTGATGATCTGGAGGGTGGGAGCAGCGAGTTGTTGTGATGATCTGGAGGGTGGGAGCAGCGAGTTGTGATGATCTGGAGGGTGGGAGCAGCGAGTTGTGATCTGGAGGGTGGGAGCAGCGAGTTGTGATGATCTGGAGGGTGGGAGCAGTGAGTTGTGATGATCTGGAGGGTGGGAGCAGCGAGTTGTTGTGATCTGGAGGGTGGGAGCAGCGAGTTGTGATCTGGAGGGTGGGAGCAGCGAGTTGTTGTGATCTGGAGGGTGGGAGCAGCGAGTTGTGATGATCTGGAGGGTGGGAGCAGCGAGTTGTTGTGATCTGGAGGGTGGGAGCAGCGAGTTGTTGTAATGATCTGGAGGGTGGGAGCAGCGAGTTGTTGTGATGATCTGGAGGGTGAGAGCAGCGAGTTGTGATGATCTGGAGGGTGGGAGCAGTGAGTTGTGATCTGGAGGGTGGGAGCAGCGAGTTGTTGTGATGATCTGGAGGGTGGGAGCAGCGAGTTGTGATGATCTGGAGGGTGGGAGCAGCGAGTTGTGATGATCTGGAGGGTGGGAGCAGCGAGTTGTTGTGATCTGGAGGGTGGGAGCAGCGAGTTGTTGTGATGATCTGGAGGGTGGGACCAGCGAGTTGTTGTGATGATCTGGAGGGTGGGAGCAGCGAGTTGTGATGATCTGGAGGGTGGGAGCAGCGAGTTGTGATCTGGAGGGTGGGAGCAGCGAGTTGTGATGATCTGGAGGGTGGGAGCAGTGAGTTGTGATGATCTGGAGGGTGGGAGCAGCGAGTTGTTGTGATCTGGAGGGTGGGAGCAGCGAGTTGTGATGATCTGGAGGGTGGGAGCAGCGAGTTGTTGTGATGATCTGGAGGGTGGGAGCAGTGAGTTGTTGTGATGATCTGGAGGGTGGGAGCAGTGAGTTGTTGTGATGATCCGGAGGGTGGGAGCAGCGAGTTGTGATCTGGAGGGTGGGAGCAGCGAGTTGTTGTGATGATCTGGAGGGTGGGAGCAGCGAGTTGTTGTGATCTGGAGGGTGGGAGCAGCGAGTTGTTGTGATCTGGAGGGTGGGAGCTGCGAGTTGTTGTGATGATCTGGAGGGTGGGAGCAGCGAGTTGTTGTGATGATCTGGAGGGTGGGAGCAGCGAGTTGTTGTGATGATCTGGAGGGTGGGAGCAGCGAGTTGTTGTGATCTGGAGGGTGGGAGCAGCGAGTTGTTGTGATGATCTGGAGGGTGGGAGCAGCGAGTTGTGATGATGATCTGGAGGGTGGGAGCAGCGAGTTGTTGTGATGATCTGGAGGGTGGGAGCAGCGAGTTGTGATGATGATCTGGAGGGTGGGAGCAGCGAGTTGTTGTGATCTGGAGGGTGGGAGCAGCGAGTTGTGATCTGGAGGGTGGGAGCAGTGAATTGTGATCTGGAGGGTGGGAGCAGTGAGTTGTGATGATCTGGAGGGTGGGAGCAGCGAGTTGTGATGATCTGGAGGGTGGGAGCAGCGAGTTGTGATGATCTGGAGGGTGGGAGCAGCGCGTTGTGATGATCTGGAGGGTGGGAGCAGTGAGTTGTGATCTGGAGGGTGGGAGCAGTGAGTTGTTGTGATCTGGAGGGTGGGAGCAGTGAGTTGTGATGATCTGGAGGGTGGGAGCAGCGAGTTGTGATGATCTGGAGGGTGGGAGCAGCGAGTTGTTGTGATGATCTGGAGGGTGGGAGCAGCGAGTTGTGATGATGATCTGGAGGGTGGGAGCAGCGAGTTGTTGTGATGATCTGGAGGGTGGGAGCAGTGAGTTGTTGTGATGATCTGGAGGGTGGGAGCAGTGAGTTGTTGTGATGATCTGGAGGGTGGGAGCAGTGAGTTGTTGTGATGATCTGGAGGGTGGGAGCAGCGAGTTGTTGTGATGATCTGGAGGGTGGGTGCAGCGAGTTGTTGTGATGATCTGGAGGGTGGGAGCAGCGAGTTGTGATGATCTGGAGGGTGGGAGCAGCGAGTTGTGATGATCTGGAGGGTGGGAGCAGTGAGTTGTGATGATCTGGAGGGTGGGAGCAGCGAGTTGTGATGATCTGGAGGGTGGGAGCAGCGAGTTGTGATGATCTGGAGGGTGGGAGCAGTGAGTTGTGATCTGGAGGGTGGGAGCAGTGAGCTGTGATGATGATCTGGAGGGTGGGAGCAGCGAGTTGTGATCATCTGGAGGGTGGGAGCAGCGAGTTGTGATCTGGAGGGTGGGAGCAGCGAGTTGTGATGATCTGGAGGGTGGGAGCAGTGAGTTGTGATCTGGAGGGTGGGAGCAGCGAGTTGTGATGATCTGGAGGGTGGGAGCAGTGAGTTGTGATGATGATCTGGAGGGTGGGAGCAGTGAGCTGTGATGATGATCTGGAGGGTGGGAGCAGCGAGTTGTGATCATCTGGAGGGTGGGAGCAGCGAGTTGTGATCTGGAGGGTGGGAGCAGCGAGTTGTGATGATCTGGAGGGTGGGAGCAGTGAGTTGTGATCTGGAGGGTGGGAGCAGCGAGTTGTGATGATCTGGAGGGTGGGAGCAGCGAGTTGTGATCTGGAGGGTGGGAGCAGTGAGTTGTGATGATCTGGAGGGTGGGAGCAGTGAGTTGTGATGATGATCTGGAGGGTGGGAGCAGCGAGTTGTTGTGATGATCTGGAGGGTGGGAGCAGCGAGTTGTGATGATCTGGAGGGTGGGAGCAGTGAGTTGTGATGATCTGGAGGGTGGGAGCAGCGAGTTGTGATGATCTGGAGGGTGGGAGCAGCGAGTTGTGATGATCTGGAGGGTGGGAGCAGTGAGTTGTGATCTGGAGGGTGGGAGCAGCGAGTTGTTGTGATGATCTGGAGGGTGGGAGCAGCGAGTTGTGATGATCTGGAGGCTGGGAGCAGCGAGTTGTGATGATCTGGAGGGTGGGAGCAGCGAGTTGTGATGATCTGGAGGGTGGGAGCAGCGAGTTGTGATGATCTGGAGGGTGGGAGCAGTGAGTTGTGATCTGGAGGGTGGGAGCAGCGAGTTGTTGTGATGATCTGGAGGGTGGGAGCAGCGAGTTGTGATGATCTGGAGGGTGGGAGCAGTGAGTTGTGATGATCTGGAGGGTGGGAGCAGCGAGTTGTGATGATCTGGAGGGTGGGAGCAGTGAGTTGTGATGATCTGGAGGGTGGGAGCAGCGAGTTGTTGTGATGATCTGGAGGGTGGGAGCAGCGAGTTGTGATGATCTGGAGGGTGGGAGCAGCGAGTTGTGATGATCTGGAGGGTGGGAGCAGCGAGTTGTTGTGATGATCTGGAGGGTGGGAGCAGCGAGTTGTGATGATCTGGAGGGTGGGAGCAGTGACTTGTGATGATCTGGAGGGTGGGAGCAGCGAGTTGTTGTGATGATCCTAAGGGTGGGAGCAGCGAGTTGTTGTGATGATCTGGAGGGTGGGAGCAGCGAGTTGTGATGATCTGGAGGGTGGGAGCAGTGAGTTGTTGTGATCTGGAGGGTGGGAGCAGCGAGTTGTGATGATCTGGAGGGTGGAAGCAGTGAGTTGTGATCTGGAGGGTGGGAGCAGTGAGTTGTGATGATCTGGAGGGTGGGAGCAGCGAGTTGTTGTGATGATCTGGAGGGTGGGAGCAGCGAGTTGTGATCTGGAGGGTGGGAGCAGTGAGTTGTGATGATCTGGAGGGTGGGAGCAGCGAGTTGTTGTGATGATGATCTGGAGGGTGGGAGCAGCGAGTTGTTGTGATGATCTGGAGGGTGGGAGCAGCGAGTTGTGATGATCTGGAGGGTGGGAGCAGTGAGTTGTTGTGATCTGGAGGGTGGGAGCAGTGAGTTGTGATCTGGAGGGTGGGAGCAGCGAGTTGTGATCTGGAGGGTGGGAGCAGCGAGTTGTGATGATCTGGAGGGTGGGAGCAGCGAGTTGTGATGATCTGGAGGGTGGGAGCAGTGAGTTGTGATCTGGAGGGTGGGAGCAGCGAGTTGTGATCTGGAGGGTGGGAGCAGCGAGTTGTGATGATCTGGAGGGTGGGAGCAGCGAGTTGTGATCTGGAGGGTGGGAGCAGCGAGTTGTGATGATCTGGTGGGTGGGAGCAGCGAGTTGTTGTGATGATGATCTGGAGGGTGGGAGCAGCGAGTTGTGATGATCTGGAGGGTGGGAGCAGTGAGTTGTGATCTGGAGGGTGGGAGCAGCGAGTTGTGATGATCTGGAGGTTGGGAGCAGCGAGTTGTTGTGATGATCTGGAGGGTGGGAGCAGCGAGTTGTGATCTGGAGGGTGGGAGCAGCGAGTTGTGATGATCTGGAGGGTGGGAGCAGCGAGTTGTGATGATCTGGAGGTGGGAGCAGCGAGTTGTTGTGATGATCTGGAGGGTGGAAGCAGCGAGTTGTGATCTGGAGGGTGGGAGCAGCGAGTTGTGATGATCTGGAGGGTGGGAGCAGCGAGTTGTGATGATCTGGAGGGTGGGAGCAGCGAGTTGTGATGATCTGGAGGGTGGGAGCAGCGAGTTGTTGTGATGATCTGGAGGGTGGGAGCAGCGAGTTGTGATCTGGAGGGGGGAGCAGTGAGTTGTGATCTGGAGGGTGGGAGCAGTGAGTTGTGATCTGGAGTGTGGGAGCAGCGAGTTGTGATCTGGAGGGTGGGAGCAGCGAGTTGTGATGATCTGGAGGGTGGGAGCAGCGAGTTGTGATGATCTGGAGGTTGGGAGCAGCGAGTTGTGATGATCTGGAGGGTGGGAGCAGTGAGTTGTGATGATCTGGAGGGTGGGAGCAGTGGGTTGTGATGATCTGGAGGGTGGGAGCAGCGAGTTGTGATGATCTGGAGGGTGGGAGCAGCGAGTTGTGATGATGATCTGGAGGGTGGGAGCAGCGAGTTGTTGTGATGATCTGGAGGGTGGGAGCAGCGAGTTGTTGTGATCTGGAGGGTGGGAGCAGCGAGTTGTGATGATCTGGAGGGTGGGAGCAGTGAGTTGTGATGATCTGGAGGGTGGGAGCAGTGAGTTGTGATGATGATCTGGAGGGTGGGAGCAGCGAGTTGTGATGATGATCTGGAGGGTGGGAGCAGCGAGTTGTGATGATGATCTGGAGGGTGGGAGCAGCGAGTTGTGATGATGATCTGGAGTGTGGGAGCAGCGAGTTGTGATGATGATCTGGAGGGTGGGAGCAGCGAGTTGTGATGATGATCTGGAGGGTGGGAGCAGCGAGTTGTGATGATGATCTGGAGGGTGGGAGCAGCGAGTTGTGATGATGATCTGGAGGGTGGGAGCAGCGAGTTCTGATGATCTGGAGGGTGGGAGCAGTGAGTTGTGATGATGATCTGGAGGGTGGGAGCAGTGAGTTGTGATGATGATCTGGAGGGTGGGAGCAGTGAGTTGTGATCTGGGGGGTGGGAGCAGTGAGTTGTGATGATCTGGAGGGTGGGAGCAGTGAGTTGTGATGATGATCTGGAGGGTGGGAGCAGTGAGTTGTGATGATGATCTGGAGGGTGGGAGCAGTGAGTTGTGATGATGATCTGGAGGGTGGGAGCAGTGAGTTGTTGTGATGATCTGGGGGGTGGGAGCAGTGAGTTGTGATGATGATCTGGGGGGTGGGAGCAGTGAGTTGTTGTGATGATCTGGAGGGTGGGAGCAGTGAGTTGTGATGATGATCTGGAGGGTGGGAGCAGCGAGTTGTGATCTGGGGGTTGGGAGCAGTGAGTTGTGATGATCTGGAGGGTGGGAGCAGTGAGTTGTGATGATGATCTGGAGGGTGGGAGCAGTGAGTTGTTGTGATGATCTGGAGGGTGGGAGCAGTGAGTTGTGATGATGATCTGGAGGGTGGGAGCAGTGAGTTGTGATGATGATCTGGAGGGTGGGAGCAGCGAGTTGTGATGATGATCTGGAGGGTGGGAGCAGTGAGTTGTTGTGATGATCTGGAGGGTGGGAGCAGTGAGTTGTGATGATGATCTGGAGGGTGGGAGCAGTGAGTTGTTGTGATGATCTGGAGGTTGGGAGCAGTGAGTTGTGATGATGATCTGGAGGGTGGGAGCAGTGAGTTGTGATGACCTGGAGGGTGGGAGCAGTGAGTTGTGATGATGATCTGGAGGGTGGGAGCAGTGAGTTGTGATGATGATCTGGAGGGTGGGAGCAGTGAGTTGTGATCTGGAGGGTGGGAGCAGTGAGTTGTGATGATGATCTGGAGGGTGGGAGCAGTGAGTTGTGATGATCTGGAGGGTGGGAGCAGCGAGTTGTGATCTGGAGGGTGGGAGCAGTGAGTTGTGATGATGATCTGGAGGGTGGGAGCAGCGAGTTGTGATGATCTGGAGGGTTGGAGCAGCGAGTTGTGATGATCTGGAGGGTGGGAGCAGTGAGTTGTTGTGATGATCTGGAGGGTGGGAGCAGCGAGTTGTGATCTGGGGTGTGGGAGCAGTGAGTTGTGATGATCTGGAGGGTGGGAGCAGCGAGCTGTGATGATGATCTGGAGGGTGGGAGCAGCGAGTTGTGATGATCTGGAGGGTGGGAGCAGCGAGTTGTGATCTGGGGGGTGGGAGCAGCGAGTTGTGATGATGATCTGGAGGGTGGGAGCAGCGAGCTGTGATGATGATCTGGAGGGTGGGAGCAGTGAGTTGTGATGATGATCTGGAGGGTGGGAGCAGTGAGTTGTGATGATGATCTGGAGGGTGGGAGCAGCGAGTTGTGATGATGATCTGGAGGGTGGGAGCAGCGAGTTGTGATGATGATCTGGAGGGTGGGAGCAGCGAGTTGTGATGATGATCTGGAGGGTGGGAGCAGCGAGGTGTGATGATGATCTGGAGGGTGGGAGCAGCGAGTTGTGATGATGATCTGGAGGGTGGGAGCAGCGAGTTGTGATGATCTGGAGGGTGGGAGCAGTGAGTTGTGATGATGATCTGGAGGGTGGGAGCAGCGAGTTGTGATGATGATCTGGAGGGTGGGAGCAGCGAGTTGTGATGATGATCTGGAGGGTGGGAGCAGTGAGTTGTGATGATGATCTGGAGGGTGGGAGCAGTGAGTTGTGATCTGGGGGGTGGGAGCAGTGAGTTGTGATGATCTGGAGGGTGGGAGCAGTGAGTTGTGATGATGATCTGGGGTGTGGGAGCAGTGAGTTGTGATGATCTGGAGGGTGGGAGCAGCGAGCTGTGATGATGATCTGGAGGGTGGGAGCAGCGAGTTGTGATGATCTGGAGGGTGGGAGCAGCGAGTTGTGATCTGGGGGGTGGGAGCAGCGAGTTGTGATCTGGGGGGTGGGAGCAGCGAGCTGTGATGATGATCTGGAGGGTGGGAGCAGCGAGCTGTGATGATGATCTGGAGGGTGGGAGCAGTGAGTTGTGATGATGATCTGGAGGGTGGGAGCAGTGAGTTGTGATGATGATCTGGAGGGTGGGAGCAGTGAGTTGTGATGATGATCTGGAGGGTGGGAGCAGCGAGTTGTGATGATGATCTGGAGGGTGGGAGCAGCGAGTTGTGATGATGATCTGGAGGGTGGGAGCAGCGAGTTGTGATGATGATCTGGAGGGTGGGAGCAGCGAGGTGTGATGATGATCTGGAGGGTGGGAGCAGCGAGTTGTGATGATGATCTGGAGGGTGGGAGCAGCGAGTTGTGATGATGATCTGGAGGGTGGGAGCAGCGAGTTGTGATGATCTGGAGGGTGGGAGCAGTGAGTTGTGATGATGATCTGGAGGGTGGGAGCAGCGAGTTGTGATGATGATCTGGAGGGTGGGAGCAGCGAGTTGTGATGATGATCTGGAGGGTGGGAGCAGTGAGTTGTGATGATGATCTGGAGGGTGGGAGCAGTGAGTTGTGATCTGGGGGGTGGGAGCAGTGAGTTGTGATGATCTGGAGGGTGGGAGCAGTGAGTTGTGATGATGATCTGGAAGGTGGGAGCAGTGAGTTGTTGTGATGATCTGGGGGGTGGGAGCAGTGAGTTGTGATGATGATCTGGGGGGTGGGAGCAGTGAGTTGTTGTGATGATCTGGAGGGTGGGAGCAGTGAGTTGTGATGATGATCTGGAGGGTGGGAGCAGCGAGTTGTGATCTGGGGGGTGGGAGCAGTGAGTTGTGATGATCTGGATGGTGGGAGCAGTGAGTTGTGATGATGATCTGGAGGGTGGGAGCAGCGAGTTGTGATGATGATCTGGAGGGTGGGAGCAGTGAGTTGTGATGATGATCTGGAGGGTGGGAGCAGTGAGTTGTGATCTGGGGGGTGGGAGCAGTGAGTTGTGATGATCTGGAGGGTGGGAGCAGTGAGTTGTGATGATGATCTGGAGGGTGGGAGCAGTGAGTTGTTGTGATGATCTGGGGGGTGGGAGCAGTGAGTTGTGATGATGATCTGGGGGGTGGGAGCAGTGAGTTGTTGTGATGATCTGGAGGGTGGGAGCAGTGAGTTGTGATGATGATCTGGAGGGTGGGAGCAGCGAGTTGTGATCTGGGGGGTGGGAGCAGTGAGTTGTGATGATCTGGATGGTGGGAGCAGTGAGTTGTGATGATGATCTGGAGGGTGGGAGCAGTGAGTTGTTGTGATGATCTGGAGGGTGGGAGCAGTGAGTTGTGATGATGATCTGGAGGGTGGGAGCAGTGAGTTGTGATGATGATCTGGAGGGTGGGAGCAGCGAGTTGTGATGATGATCTGGAGGGTGGGAGCAGTGAGTTGTTGTGATGATCTGGAGGGTGGGAGCAGTGAGTTGTGATGATGATCTGGAGGGTGGGAGCAGTGAGTTGTTGTGATGATCTGGAGGGTGGGAGCAGTGAGTTGTGATGATGATCTGGAGGGTGGGAGCAGTGAGTTGTGATGACCTGGAGGGTGGGAGCAGTGAGTTGTGATGATGGTCTGGAGGGTGGGAGCAATGAGTTGTGATGATGATCTGGAGGGTGGGAGCAGTGAGTTGTGATCTGGAGGGTGGGAGCAGTGAGTTGTGATGATGATCTGGAGGGTGGGAGCAGTGAGTTGTGATGATCTGGAGGGTGGGAGCAGCGAGTTGTGATCTGGAGGGTGGGAGCAGTGAGTTGTGATGATGATCTGGAGGGTGGGAGCAGTCAGTTGTGATGATGATCTGGAGGGTGGGAGCAGTGAGTTGTGATGATGATCTGGAGGGTGGGAGCAGCGAGTTGTGATCTGGAGGGTGGGAGCAGTGAGTTGTGATGATGATCTGGAGGGTGGGAGCAGTGAGTTGTGATGATGATCTGGAGGGTGGGAGCAGTGAGTTGTGATGATGATCTGGAGGGTGGGAGCAGTGAGTTGTGATGATGATCTGGAGGGTGGGAGCAGTGAGTTGTGATGATGATCTGGAGGGTGGGAGCAGCGAGTTGTGATCTGGAGGGTGGGAGCAGTGAGTTGTGATGATGATCTGGAGGGTGGGAGCAGTGAGTTGTGATGATGATCTGGAGGGTGGGAGCAATGAGTTGTGATGATGATCTGGAGGGTGGGAGCAGTGAGTTGTGATGATGATCTGGAGGGTGGGAGCAGTGAGTTGTGATGATGATCTGGAGGGTGGGAGCAGTGAGTTGTGATCTGGAGGGTGGGAGCAGCGAGTTGTGATGATCTGGAGGGTGGGAGCAGTGAGTTGTGATGATGATCTGGAGGGTGGGAGCAGTGAGTTGTTGTGATGATCTGGAGGGTGGGAGCAGTGAGTTGTGATGATGATCTGGAGGGTGGGAGCAGTGAGTTGTGATGACCTGGAGGGTGGGAGCAGTGAGTTGTGATGATGATCTGGAGGGTGGGAGCAGTGAGTTGTGATGATGATCTGGAGGGTGGGAGCAGTGAGTTGTGATCTGGAGGGTGGGAGCAGTGAGTTGTGATGATGATCTGGAGGGTGGGAGCAGTGAGTTGTGATCTGGAGGGTGGGAGCAGCGAGTTGTGATGATCTGGAGGGTGGGAGCAGCGAGTTGTTGTGATGATCTGGAGGGTGGGAGCAGTGAGTTGTGATCTGGAGGGGGGAGCAGTGAGTTGTGATCTGGAGGGTGGGAGCAGTGAGTTGTGATCTGGAGTGTGGGAGCAGCGAGTTGTGATATGGAGGGTGGGAGCAGCGAGTTGTGATGATCTGGAGGTTGGGAGCAGCGAGTTGTGATGATCTGGAGGGTGGGAGCAGTGAGTTGTGATGATCTGGAGGGTGGGAGCAGTGAGTTGTGATGATCTGGAGGGTGGGAGCAGCGAGTTGTGATGATCTGGAGGGTGGGAGCAGCGAGTTGTGATGATGATCTGGAGGGTGGGAGCAGCGAGTTGTTGTGATGATCTGGAGGGTGGGAGCAGCGAGTTGTTGTGATCTGGAGGGTGGGAGCAGCGAGTTGTGATGATCTGGAGGGTGGGAGCAGTGAGTTGTGATGATCTGGAGGGTGGGAGCAGTGAGTTGTGATGATGATCTGGAGGGTGGGAGCAGTGAGTTGTGATGATGATCTGGAGGGTGGGAGCAGCGAGTTGTGATGATGATCTGGAGGGTGGGAGCAGCGAGTTGTGATGATGATCTGGAGTGTGGGAGCAGCGAGTTGTGATGATGATCTGGAGGGTGGGAGCAGCGAGTTGTGATGATGATCTGGAGGGTGGGAGCAGCGAGTTGTGAAGATGATCTGGAGGGTGGGAGCAGCGAGTTGTGATGATGATCTGGAGGGTGGGAGCAGCGAGTTCTGATGATCTGGAGGGTGGGAGCAGTGAGTTGTGATGATGATCTGGAGGGTGGGAGCAGCGAGTTGTGATGATGATCTGGAGGGTGGGAGCAGCGAGTTGTGATGATGATCTGGAGGGTGGGAGCAGTGAGTTGTGATGATGATCTGGAGGGTGGGAGCAGTGAGTTGTGATCTGGGGGGTGGGAGCAGTGAGTTGTGATGATCTGGAGGGTGGGAGCAGTGAGTTGTGATGATGATCTGGAGGGTGGGAGCAGTGAGTTGTTGTGATGATCTGGGGGGTGGGAGCAGTGAGTTGTGATGATGATCTGGGGGGTGGGAGCAGTGAGTTGTTGTGATGATCTGGAGGGTGGGAGCAGTGAGTTGTGATGATGATCTGGAGGGTGGGAGCAGCGAGTTGTGATCTGGGGGTTGGGAGCAGTGAGTTGTGATGATCTGGAGGGTGGGAGCAGTGAGTTGTGATGATGATCTGGAGGGTGGGAGCAGTGAGTTGTTGTGATGATCTGGAGGGTGGGAGCAGTGAGTTGTGATGATGATCTGGAGGGTGGGAGCAGTGAGTTGTGATGATGATCTGGAGGGTGGGAGCAGCGAGTTGTGATGATGATCTGGAGGGTGGGAGCAGTGAGTTGTTGTGATGATCTGGAGGGTGGGAGCAGTGAGTTGTGATGATGATCTGGAGGGTGGGAGCAGTGAGTTGTTGTGATGATCTGGAGGTTGGGAGCAGTGAGTTGTGATGATGATCTGGAGGGTGGGAGCAGTGAGTTGTGATGACCTGGAGGGTGGGAGCAGTGAGTTGTGATGATGATCTGGAGGGTGGGAGCAGTGAGTTGTGATGATGATCTGGAGGGTGGGAGCAGTGAGTTGTGATCTGGAGGGTGGGAGCAGTGAGTTGTGATGATGATCTGGAGGGTGGGAGCAGTGAGTTGTGATGATCTGGAGGGTGGGAGCAGCGAGTTGTGATCTGGAGGGTGGGAGCAGTGAGTTGTGATGATGATCTGGAGGGTGGGAGCAGCGAGCTGTGATGATGATCTGGAGGGTGGGAGCAGCGAGTTGTGATGATCTGGAGGGTTGGAGCAGCGAGTTGTGATGATCTGGAGGGTGGGAGCAGTGAGTTGTTGTGATGATCTGGAGGGTGGGAGCAGCGAGTTGTGATGATCTGGGGTGTGGGAGCAGTGAGTTGTGATGATCTGGAGGGTGGGAGCAGCGAGCTGTGATGATGATCTGGAGGGTGGGAGCAGCGAGTTGTGATGATCTGGAGGGTGGGAGCAGTGAGTTGTGATCTGGGGGGTGGGAGCAGCGAGTTGTGATCTGGGGGGTGGGAGCAGCGAGCTGTGATGATGATCTGGAGGGTGGGAGCAGCGAGCTGTGATGATGATCTGGAGGGTGGGAGCAGTGAGTTGTGATGATGATCTGGAGGGTGGGAGCAGTGAGTTGTGATGATGATCTGGAGGGTGGGAGCAGCGAGTTGTGATGATGATCTGGAGGGTGGGAGCAGCGAGTTGTGATGATGATCTGGAGGGTGGGAGCAGCGAGTTGTGATGATGATCTGGAGGGTGGGAGCAGTGAGTTGTGATGATGATCTGGAGGGTGGGAGCAGCGAGTTGTGATGATGATCTGGAGGGTGGGAGCAGCGAGTTGTGATGATCTGGAGGGTGGGAGCAGTGAGTTGTGATGATGATCTGGAGGGTGGGAGCAGCGAGTTGTGATGATGATCTGGAGGGTGGGAGCAGCGAGTTGTGATGAGGATCTGGAGGGTGGGAGCAGTGAGTTGTGATGATGATCTGGAGGGTGGGAGCAGTGAGTTGTGATCTGGGGGGTGGGAGCAGTGAGTTGTGATGATCTGGAGGGTGGGAGCAGTGAGTTGTGATGATGATCTGGGGTGTGGGAGCAGTGAGTTGTGATGATCTGGAGGGTGGGAGCAGCGAGCTGTGATGATGATCTGGAGGGTGGGAGCAGCGAGTTGTGATGATCTGGAGGGTGGGAGCAGCGAGTTGTGATCTGGGGGGTGGGAGCAGCGAGTTGTGATCTGGGGGGTGGGAGCAGCGAGCTGTGATGATGATCTGGAGGGTGGGAGCAGCGAGCTGTGATGATGATCTGGAGGGTGGGAGCAGTGAGTTGTGATGATGAACTGGAGGGTGGGAGCAGTGAGTTGTGATGATGATCTGGAGGGTGGGAGCAGCGAGTTGTGATGATGATCTGGAGGGTGGGAGCAGCGAGTTGTGATGATGATCTGGAGGGTGGGAGCAGCGAGTTGTGATGATGATCTGGAGGGTGGGAGCAGCGAGGTGTGATGATGATCTGGAGGGTGGGAGCAGCGAGTTGTGATGATGATCTGGAGGGTGGGAGCAGCGAGTTGTGATGATGATCTGGAGGGTGGGAGCAGCGAGTTGTGATGATCTGGAGGGTGGGAGCAGTGAGTTGTGATGATGATCTGGAGGGTGGGAGCAGCGAGTTGTGATGATGATCTGGAGGGTGGGAGCAGCGAGTTGTGATGATGATCTGGAGGGTGGGAGCAGTGAGTTGTGATGATGATCTGGAGGGTGGGAGCAGTGAGTTGTGATCTGGGGGGTGGGAGCAGTGAGTTGTGATGATCTGGAGGGTGGGAGCAGTGAGTTGTGATGATGATCTGGAGGGTGGGAGCAGTGAGTTGTTGTGATGATCTGGGGGGTGGGAGCAGTGAGTTGTGATGATGATCTGGGGGGTGGGAGCAGTGAGTTGTTGTGATGATCTGGAGGGTGGGAGCAGTGAGTTGTGATGATGATCTGGAGGGTGGGAGCAGCGAGTTGTGATCTGGGGGGTGGGAGCAGTGAGTTGTGATGATCTGGATGGTGGGAGCAGTGAGTTGTGATGATGATCTGGAGGGTGGGAGCAGTGAGTTGTTGTGATGATCTGGAGGGTGGGAGCAGTGAGTTGTGATGATGATCTGGAGGGTGGGAGCAGTGAGTTGTGATGATGATCTGGAGGGTGGGAGCAGCGAGTTGTGATGATGATCTGGAGGGTGGGAGCAGTGAGTTGTTGTGATGATCTGGAGGGTGGGAGCAGTGAGTTGTGATGATGATCTGGAGGGTGGGAGCAGTGAGTTGTTGTGATGATCTGGAGGGTGGGAGCAGTGAGTTGTGATGATGATCTGGAGGGTGGGAGCAGTGAGTTGTGATGACCTGGAGGGTGGGAGCAGTGAGTTGTGATGATGGTCTGGAGGGTGGGAGCAATGAGTTGTGATGATGATCTGGAGGGTGGGAGCAGTGAGTTGTGATCTGGAGGGTGGGAGCAGTGAGTTGTGATGATGATCTGGAGGGTGGGAGCAGTGAGTTGTGATGATCTGGAGGGTGGGAGCAGCGAGTTGTGATCTGGAGGGTGGGAGCAGTGAGTTGTGATGATGATCTGGAGGGTGGGAGCAGTCAGTTGTGATGATGATCTGGAGGGTGGGAGCAGTGAGTTGTGATGATGATCTGGAGGGTGGGAGCAGCGAGTTGTGATCTGGAGGGTGGGAGCAGTGAGTTGTGATGATGATCTGGAGGGTGGGAGCAGTGAGTTGTGATGATGATCTGGAGGGTGGGAGCAGTGAGTTGTGATGATGATCTGGAGGGTGGGAGCAGTGAGTTGTGATGATGATCTGGAGGGTGGGAGCAGTGAGTTGTGATGATGATCTGGAGGGTGGGAGCAGCGAGTTGTGATCTGGAGGGTGGGAGCAGTGAGTTGTGATGATGATCTGGAGGGTGGGAGCAGTGAGTTGTGATGATGATCTGGAGGGTGGGAGCAATGAGTTGTGATGATGATCTGGAGGGTGGGAGCAGTGAGTTGTGATGATGATCTGGAGGGTGGGAGCAGTGAGTTGTGATGATGATCTGGAGGGTGGGAGCAGTGAGTTGTGATCTGGAGGGTGGGAGCAGCGAGTTGTGATGATCTGGAGGGTGGGAGCAGTGAGTTGTGATGATGATCTGGAGGGTGGGAGCAGTGAGTTGTTGTGATGATCTGGAGGGTGGGAGCAGTGA
Organism: Somniosus microcephalus; assembly: GCF_052327205.1. NCBI lineage: Eukaryota > Metazoa > Chordata > Chondrichthyes > Squaliformes > Somniosidae > Somniosus > Somniosus microcephalus. Next base: position 543,201 of record NC_141006.1, on the reverse strand, counting down.
GTTGTGATGATGATCTGGAGGGTGGGAGCAGTGAGTTGTGATGACCTGGAGGGTGGGAGCAGTGAGTTGTGATGATGATCTGGAGGGTGGGAGCAGTGAGTTGTGATGATGATCTGGAGGGTGGGAGCAGTGAGTTGTGATCTGGAGGGTGGGAGCAGTGAGTTGTGATGATGATCTGGAGGGTGGGAGCAGTGAGTTGTGATCTGGAGGGTGGGAGCAGCGAGTTGTGATGATCTGGAGGGTGGGAGCAGCGAGTTGTTGTGATGATCTGGAGGGTGGGAGCAGTGAGTTGTGATCTGGAGGGGGGAGCAGTGAGTTGTGATCTGGAGGGTGGGAGCAGTGAGTTGTGATCTGGAGTGTGGGAGCAGCGAGTTGTGATCTGGAGGGTGGGAGCAGCGAGTTGTGATGATCTGAAGGGTGGGAGCAGCGAGTTGTGATGATCTGGAGGTTGGGAGCAGCGAGTTGTGATGATCTGGAGGGTGGGAGCAGTGAGTTGTGATGATCTGGAGGGTGGGAGCAGTGAGTTGTGATGATCTGGAGGGTGGGAGCAGCGAGTTGTGATGATCTGGAGGGTGGGAGCAGCGAGTTGTGATGATGATCTGGAGGGTGGGAGCAGCGAGTTGTTGTGATGATCTGGAGGGTGGGAGCAGCGAGTTGTTGTGATCTGGAGGGTGGGAGCAGCGAGTTGTTGTGATGATCTGGAGGGTGGGAGCAGTGAGTTGTGATGATCTGGAGGGTGGGAGCAGCGAGTTGTTGTGATGATCTGGAGGGTGGGAGCAGTGAGTTGTGATGATGATCTGGAGGGTGGGAGCAGTGAGTTGTGATCTGGAGGGTGGGAGCAGCGAGTTGTGATGATCTGGAGGGTGGGAGCAGTGAGTTGTGATGATGATCTGGAGGGTGGGAGCAGTGAGTTGTTGTGATGATCTGGAGGGTGGGAGCAGTGAGTTGTGATGATGATCTGGAGGGTGGGAGCAGTGAGTTGTGATGACCTGGAGGGTGGGAGCAGTGAGTTGTGATGATGATCTGGAGGGTGGGAGCAGTGAGTTGTGATGATGATCTGGAGGGTGGGAGCAGTGAGTTGTGATCTGGAGGGTGGGAGCAGTGAGTTGTGATGATGATCTGGAGGGTGGGAGCAGTGAGTTGTGATCTGGAGGGTGGGAGCAGCGAGTTGTGATGATCTGGAGGGTGGGAGCAGCGAGTTGTTGTGATGATCTGGAGGGTGGGAGCAGTGAGTTGTGATCTGGAGGGGGGAGCAGTGAGTTGTGATCTGGAGGGTGGGAGCAGTGAGTTGTGATCTGGAGTGTGGGAGCAGCGAGTTGTGATCTGGAGGGTGGGAGCAGCGAGTTGTGATGATCTGGAGGGTGGGAGCAGCGAGTTGTGATGATCTGGAGGTTGGGAGCAGCGAGTTGTGATGATCTGGAGGGTGGGAGCAGTGAGTTGTGATGATCTGGAGGGTGGGAGCAGTGAGTTGTGATGATCTGGAGGGTGGGAGCAGCGAGTTGTGATGATCTGGAGGGTGGGAGCAGCGAGTTGTGATGATGATCTGGAGGGTGGGAGCAGCGAGTTGTTGTGATGATCTGGAGGGTGGGAGCAGCGAGTTGTTGTGATCTGGAGGGTGGGAGCAGCGAGTTGTTGTGATGATCTGGAGGGTGGGAGCAGTGAGTTGTGATGATCTGGAGGGTGGGAGCAGCGAGTTGTTGTGATGATCTGGAGGGTGGGAGCAGTGAGTTGTGATGATGATCTGGAGGGTGGGAGCAGTGAGTTGTGATGATGATCTGGAGGGTGGGAGCAGCGAGTTGTGATGATGATCTGGAGGGTGGGAGCAGCGAGTTGTGATGATGATCTGGAGGGTGGGAGCAGCGAGTTGTTGTGATCTGGAGGGTGGGAGCAGCGAGTTGTTGTGATGATCTGGAGGGTGGGAGCAGCGAGTTGTTGTGATGATCTGGAGGGTGGGAGCAGCGAGTTGTTGTGATGATCTGGAGGGTGGGAGCAGCGAGTTTTGATCTGGAGGGTGGGAGCAGCGAGCTGTGATGATGATCTGGAGGGTGGGAGCAGCGAGTTGTGATGATCTGGAGGGTGGGAGCAGCGAGTTGTGATGATCTGGAGGGTGGGAGCAGTGAGTTGTGATGATCTGGAGGGTGGGAGCAGCGAGTTGTGATGATGATCTGGAGGGTGGGAGCAGTGAGTTGTGATGATGATCTGGAGGGTGGGAGCAGTGAGTTGTGATCTGGAGGGTGGGAGCAGCGAGTTGTGATGATCTGGAGGGTGGGAGCAGTGAGTTGTGATGATGATCTGGAGGGTGGGAGCAGTGAGTTGTTGTGATGATCTGGAGGGTGGGAGCAGTGAGTTGTGATGATGATCTGGAGGGTGGGAGCAGTGAGTTGTGATGACCTGGAGGGTGGGAGCAGTGAGTTGTGATGATGATCTGGAGGGTGGGAGCAGTGAGTTGTGATGATGATCTGGAGGGTGGGAGCAGTGAGTTGTGATCTGGAGGGTGGGAGCAGTGAGTTGTGATGATGATCTGGAGGGTGGGAGCAGTGAGTTGTGATCTGGAGGGTGGGAGCAGCGAGTTGTGATGATCTGGAGGGTGGGAGCAGCGAGTTGTTGTGATGATCTGGAGGGTGGGAGCAGTGAGTTGTGATCTGGAGGGGGGAGCAGTGAGTTGTGATCTGGAGGGTGGGGGCAGTGAGTTGTGATCTGGAGTGTGGGAGCAGCGAGTTGTGATCTGGAGGGTGGGAGCAGCGAGTTGTGATGATCTGAAGGGTGGGAGCAGCGAGTTGTGATGATCTGGAGGTTGGGAGCAGCGAGTTGTGATGATCTGGAGGGTGGGAGCAGTGAGTTGTGATGATCTGGAGGGTGGGAGCAGTGAGTTGTGATGATCTGGAGGGTGGGAGCAGCGAGTTGTGATGATCTGGAGGGTGGGAGCAGCGAGTTGTGATGATGATCTGGAGGGTGGGAGCAGCGAGTTGTTGTGATGATCTGGAGGGTGGGAGCAGCGAGTTGTTGTGATCTGGAGGGTGGGAGCAGCGAGTTGTTGTGATGATCTGGAGGGTGGGAGCAGTGAGTTGTGATGATCTGGAGGGTGGGAGCAGCGAGTTGTTGTGATGATCTGGAGGGTGGGAGCAGTGAGTTGTGATGATGATCTGGAGGGTGGGAGCAGTGAGTTGTGATCTGGAGGGTGGGAGCAGCGAGTTGTGATGATCTGGAGGGTGGGAGCAGTGAGTTGTGATGATGATCTGGAGGGTGGGAGCAGTGAGTTGTTGTGATGATCTGGAGGGTGGGAGCAGTGAGTTGTGATGATGATCTGGAGGGTGGGAGCAGTGAGTTGTGATGACCTGGAGGGTGGGAGCAGTGAGTTGTGATGATGATCTGGAGGGTGGGAGCAGTGAGTTGTGATGATGATCTGGAGGGTGGGAGCAGTGAGTTGTGATCTGGAGGGTGGGAGCAGTGAGTTGTGATGATGATCTGGAGGGTGGGAGCAGTGAGTTGTGATCTGGAGGGTGGGAGCAGCGAGTTGTGATGATCTGGAGGGTGGGAGCAGCGAGTTGTTGTGATGATCTGGAGGGTGGGAGCAGTGAGTTGTGATCTGGAGGGGGGAGCAGTGAGTTGTGATCTGGAGGGTGGGAGCAGTGAGTTGTGATCTGGAGTGTGGGAGCAGCGAGTTGTGATCTGGAGGGTGGGAGCAGCGAGTTGTGATGATCTGGAGGGTGGGAGCAGCGAGTTGTGATGATCTGGAGGTTGGGAGCAGCGAGTTGTGATGATCTGGAGGGTGGGAGCAGTGAGTTGTGATGATCTGGAGGGTGGGAGCAGTGAGTTGTGATGATCTGGAGGGTGGGAGCAGCGAGTTGTGATGATCTGGAGGGTGGGAGCAGCGAGTTGTGATGATGATCTGGAGGGTGGGAGCAGCGAGTTGTTGTGATGATCTGGAGGGTGGGAGCAGCGAGTTGTTGTGATCTGGAGGGTGGGAGCAGCGAGTTGTTGTGATGATCTGGAGGGTGGGAGCAGTGAGTTGTGATGATCTGGAGGGTGGGAGCAGCGAGTTGTTGTGATGATCTGGAGGGTGGGAGCAGTGAGTTGTGATGATGATCTGGAGGGTGGGAGCAGTGAGTTGTGATGATGATCTGGAGGGTGGGAGCAGCGAGTTGTGATGATGATCTGGAGGGTGGGAGCAGCGAGTTGTGATGATGATCTGGAGGGTGGGAGCAGCGAGTTGTTGTGATCTGGAGGGTGGGAGCAGCGAGTTGTTGTGATGATCTGGAGGGTGGGAGCAGCGAGTTGTTGTGATGATCTGGAGGGTGGGAGCAGCGAGTTGTTGTGATGATCTGGAGGGTGGGAGCAGCGAGTTTTGATCTGGAGGGTGGGAGCAGCGAGCTGTGATGATGATCTGGAGGGTGGGAGCAGCGAGTTGTGATGATCTGGAGGGTGGGAGCAGCGAGTTGTGATGATCTGGAGGGTGGGAGCAGTGAGTTGTGATGATCTGGAGGGTGGGAGCAGCGAGTTGTGATCTGGAGGGTGGGAGCAGCGAGTTGTGATGATCTGGAGGGTGGGAGCAGCGAGTTGTGATGATCTGGAGGGTGGGAGCAGTGAGTTGTGATGATCTGGAGGGTGGGAGCAGTGAGTTGTGATGATCTGGAGGGTGGGAGCAGTGAGTTGTGATGATCTGGAGGGTGGGAGCAGCGAGTTGTGATCTGGAGGGTGGGAGCAGCGAGTTGTGATGATCTGGAGGGTGGGAGCAGCGAGTTGTGATGATCTGGAGGGTGGGAGCAGCGAGTTGTGATGATCTGGAGGGTGGGAGCAGCGAGTTGTGATGATGATCTGGAGGGTGGGAGCTGTGAGTTGTGATGATCTGGAGGGTGGGAGCAGTGAGTTGTTGTGATGATCTGGAGGGTGGGAGCAGTGAGTTGTGATGATGATCTGGAGGGTGGGAGCAGTGAGTTGTGATGATGATCTGGAGGGTGGGAGCAGTGAGTTGTGATGATGATCTGGAGGGTGGGAGCAGTGAGTTGTGATGATCTGGAGGGTGGGAGCAGTGAGTTGTGATGATCTGGAGGGTGGGAGCAGTGAGTTGTTGTGATGATCTGGAGGGTGGGAGCAGTGAGTTGTGATGATGATCTGGAGGGTGGGAGCAGCGAGTTGTGATCTGGAGGGTGGGAGCAGTGAGCTGTTGTGATGATCTGGAGGGTGGGAGCAGTGAGTTGTGATGATGATCTGGAGGGTGGGAGCAGTGAGTTGTGATGATGATCTGGAGGGTGGGAGCAGTGAGTTGTGATGATCTGGAGGGTGGGAGCAGTGAGTTGTGATGATGATCTGGAGGGTGGGAGCAGTGAGTTGTGATGATGATCTGGAGGGTGGGAGCAGTGAGTTGTGATGATGATCTGGAGGGTGGGAGCAGTGAGTTGTGATCTGGAGGGTGGGAGCAGTGAGTTGTGATCTGGAGGGTGGGAGCAGTGAGTTGTTGTGATGATCTGGAGGGTGGGAGCAGCGAGTTGTGATGATGATCTGGAGGGTGGGAGCAGTGAGTTGTGATCTGGAGGGTGGGAGCAGTGAGTTGTGATCTGGAGGGTGGGAGCAGTGAGTTGTGATGATGATCTGGAGGGTGGGAGCAGTGAGTTGTGATGATGATCTGGAGGGTGGGAGCAGTGAGTTGTGATGATGATCTGGAGGGTGGGAGCAGTGAGTTGTGATGATGATCTGGAGGGTGGGAGCAGTGAGTTGTGATGATCTGGAGGGTGGGAGCAGTGAGTTGTGATGATGATCTGGAGGTTGGGAGCAGTGAGTTGTGATGATGATCTGGAGGGTGGGAGCAGCGAGTTGTGATGATCTGGAGGGTGGGAGCAGCGAGTTGTGATGATCTGGAGGGTGGGAGCAGCGAGTTGTGATGATGATCTGGAGGGTGGGAGCAGCGAGTTGTGATGATCTGGAGGGTGGGAGCAGCGAGTTGTGATCTGGGGGTTGGGAGCAGCGAGTTGTGATGATGATCTGGAGGGTGGGAGCAGTGAGTTGTGATGATCTGGAGGGTGGGAGCAGTGAGTTGTGATGATGATCTGGCGGGTGGGAGCAGCGAGTTGTGATGATGATCTGGAGGGTGGGAGCAGCGAGTTGTGATCTGGAGGGTGGGAACAGCGAGTTGTGATGATCTGGAGGGTGGGAGCAGTGAGTTGTTGTGATGATCTGGAGGGTGGGAGCAGCGAGTTGTGATGATCTGGAGGGTGGGAGCAGCGAGTTGTGATCTGGGGTGTGGGAGCAGTGAGTTGTGATGATCTGGAGGGTGGGAGCAGCGAGCTGTGATGATGATCTGGAGGGTGGGAGCAGCGAGTTGTGATGATCTGGAGGGTGGGAGCAGCGAGTTGTGATCTGGGGGGTGGGAGCAGCGAGTTGTGATCTGGGGGGTGGGAGCAGCGAGCTGTGATGATGATCTGGAGGGTGGGAGCAGCGAGCTGTGATGATGATCTGGAGGGTGGGAGCAGTGAGTTGTGATGATGATCTGGAGGGTGGGAGCAGTGAGTTGTGATGATGATCTGGAGGGTGGGAGCAGCGAGTTGTGATGATGATCTGGAGGGTGGGAGCAGCGAGTTGTGATGATGATCTGGAGGGTGGGAGCAGCGAGTTGTGATGATGATCTGGAGGGTGGGAGCAGCGAGTTGTGATGATGATCTGGAGGGTGGGAGCAGCGAGTTGTGATGATGATCTGGAGGGTGGGAGCAGCGAGTTGTGATGATGATCTGGAGGGTGGGAGCAGCGAGTTGTGATGATCTGGAGGGTGGGAGCAGTGAGTTGTGATGATGATCTGGAGGGTGGGAGCAGCGAGTTGTGATGATGATCTGGAGGGTGGGAGCAGCGAGTTGTGATGATGATCTGGAGGGTGGGAGCAGTGAGTTGTGATGATGATCTGGAGGGTGGGAGCAGTGAGTTGTGATCTGGGGGTTGGGAGCAGTGAGTTGTGATGATCTGGAGGGTGGGAGCAGTGAGTTGTGATGATGATCTGGAGGGTGGGAGCAGTGAGTTGTTGTGATGATCTGGGGGGTGGGAGCAGTGAGTTGTGATGATGATCTGGGGGGTGGGAGCAGTGAGTTGTTGTGATCATCTGGAGGGTGGGAGCAGTGAGTTGTGATGATGATCTGGAGGGTGGGAGCAGCGAGTTGTGATCTGGGGGGTGGGAGCAGTGAGTTGTGATGATCTGGAGGGTGGGAGCAGTGAGTTGTGATGATGATCTGGAGGGTGGGAGCAGTGAGTTGTGATGATGATCTGGAGGGTGGGAGCAGTGAGTTGTGATGATGATCTGGAGGGTGGGAGCAGCGAGTTGTGATGATGATCTGGAGGCTGGGAGCAGTGAGTTGTTGTGATGATCTGGAGGGTGGGAGCAGTGAGTTGTGATGATGATCTGGAGGGTGGGAGCAGTGAGTTGTTGTGATGATGATCTGGAGGGTGGGAGCAGTGAGTTGTGATGACCTGGAGGGTGGGAGCAGTGAGTTGTGATGATGATCTGGAGGGTGGGAGCAGTGAGTTGTGATGATGATCTGGAGGGTGGGAGCAGTGAGTTGTGATCTGGAGGGTGGGAGCAGTGAGTTGTGATGATGATCTGGAGGGTGGGAGCAGTGAGTTGTGATGTTCTGGAGGGTGGGAGCAGCGAGTTGTGATCTGGAGGGTGGGAGCAGTGAGTTGTGATGATGATCTGGAGGGTGGGAGCAGCGAGTTGTGATGATCTGGAGGGTGGGAGCAGCGAGTTGTGATGATCTGGAGGGTGGGAGCAGTGAGTTGTTGTGATGGTCTGGAGGGTGGGAGCAGCGAGTTGTGATGATCTGGAGGGTGGGAGCAGCGAGTTGTGATCTGGGGTGTGGGAGCAGTGAGTTGTGATGATCTGGAGGGTGGGAGCAGCGAGCTGTGATGATGATCTGGAGGGTGGGAGCAGCGAGTTGTGATGATCTGGAGGGTGGGAGCAGCGAGTTGTGATCTGGAGGGTGGGAGCAGCGAGTTGTTGTGATGATCTGGGGGGTGGGAGCAGCGAGCTGTGATGATGATCTGGAGGGTGGGAGCAGCGAGCTGTGATGATGATCTGGAGGGTGGGAGCAGCGAGTTGTGATGATGATCTGGAGGGTGGGAGCAGCGAGTTGTGATGATGATCTGGAGGGTGGGAGCAGCGAGTTGTGATGATGATCTGGAGGGTGGGAGCAGCGAGTTGTGATGATGATCTGGAGGGTGGGAGCAGTGAGTTGTGATGATGATCTGGAGGGTGGGAGCAGCGAGTTGTGATGATGATCTGGAGGGTGGAGCAGCGAGTTGTGATGATGATCTGGAGGGTGGGAGCAGCGAGTTGTGATGATCTGGAGGGTGGGAGCAGTGAGTTGTGATGATGATCTGGAGGGTGGGAGCAGCGAGTTGTGATGATGATCTGGAGGGTGGGAGCAGCGAGTTGTGATGATGATCTGGAGGGTGTGAGCAGTGAGTTGTGATGATGATCTGGAGGGTGGGAGCAGTGAGTTGTGATGATGATCTGGAGGGTGGGAGCAGTGAGTTGTGATGATGATCTGGAGGGTGGGAGCAGTGAGTTGTGATCTGGAGGGTGGGAGCAGTGAGTTGTGATCTGGAGGGTGGGAGCAGTGAGTTGTGATCTGGAGGGTGGGAGCAGCGAGTTGTTGTGATGATCTGCGGGGTGGGAGCAGTGAGTTGTGATGATGATCTGGAGGGTGGGAGCAGTGAGTTGTGATGATGATCTGGAGGGTGGGAGCAGCGAGTTGTGATGATCTGGAGGGTGGGAGCAGCGAGTTGTGATGATCTGGAGGGTGGGAGCAGCGAGTTGTGATGATGATCTGGAGGGTGGGAGCAGCGAGTTGTGATGATCTGGAGGGTGGGAGCAGCGAGTTGTGATCTGGGGGTTGTGAGCAGCGAGTTGTGATGATGATCTGGAGGTTGGGAGCAGTGAGTTGTGATGATCTGGAGGGTGGGAGCAGTGAGTTGTGATGATGATCTGGAGGGTGGGAGCAGCGAGTTGTGATGATGATCTGGAGGGTGGGAGCAGCGAGTTGTGATCTGGAGGGTGGGAACAGCGAGTTGTGATGATCTGGAGGGTGGGAGCAGTGAGTTGTTGTGATGATCTGGAGGGTGGGAGCAGCGAGTTGTGATGATCTGGAGGGTGGGAGCAGCGAGTTGTGATCTGGGGTGTGGGAGCAGTGAGTTGTGATGATCTGGAGGGTGGGAGCAGCGAGCTGTGATGATGATCTGGAGGGTGGGAGCAGCGAGTTGTGATGATCTGGAGGGTGGGAGCAGCGAGTTGTGATCTGGGGGGTGGGAGCAGCGAGTTGTGATCTGGGGGGTGGGAGCAGCGAGCTGTGATGATGATCTGGAGGGTGGGAGCAGCGAGCTGTGATGATGATCTGGAGGGTGGGAGCAGTGAGTTGTGATGATGATCTGGAGGGTGGGAGCAGTGAGTTGTGATGATGATCTGGAGGGTGGGAGCAGCGAGTTGTGATGATGATCTGGAGGGTGGGAGCAGCGAGTTGTGATGATGATCTGGAGGGTGGGAGCAGCGAGTTGTGATGATGATCTGGAGGGTGGGAGCAGCGAGTTGTGATGATGATCTGGAGGGTGGGAGCAGCGAGTTGTGATGATGATCTGGAGGGTGGGAGCAGCGAGTTGTGATGATGATCTGGAGGGTGGGAGCAGCGAGTTCTGATGATCTGGAGGGTGGGAGCAGTGAGTTGTGATGATGATCTGGAGGGTGGGAGCAGCGAGTTGTGATGATGATCTGGAGGGTGGGAGCAGCGAGTTGTGATGATGATCTGGAGGGTGGGAGCAGTGAGTTGTGATGATGATCTGGAGGGTGGGAGCAGTGAGTTGTGATCTGGGGGTTGGGAGCAGTGAGTTGTGATGATCTGGAGGGTGGGAGCAGTGAGTTGTGATGATGATCTGGAGGGTGGGAGCAGTGAGTTGTTGTGATGATCTGGGGGTGGGAGCAGTGAGTTGTGATGATGATCTGGGGGGTGGGAGCAGTGAGTTGTTGTGATCATCTGGAGGGTGGGAGCAGTGAGTTGTGATGATGATCTGAGGGTGGGAGCAGCGAGTTGTGATCTGGGGGGTGGGAGCAGTGAGTTGTGATGATCTGGAGGGTGGGAGCAGTGAGTTGTGATGATGATCTGGAGGGTGGGAGCAGTGAGTTGTGATGATGATCTGGAGGGTGGGAGCAGTGAGTTGTTGTGATGATCTGGAGGGTGGGAGCAGTGAGTTGTGATGATGATCTGGAGGGTGGGAGCAGTGAGTTGTTGTGATGATGATCTGGAGGGTGGGAGCAGTGAGTTGTGATGACCTGGAGGGTGGGAGCAGTGAGTTGTGATGATGATCTGGAGGGTGGGAGCAGTGAGTTGTGATGATGATCTGGAGGGTGGGAGCAGTGAGTTGTGATCTGGAGGGTGGGAGCAGTGAGTTGTGATGATCTGGAGGGTGGGAGCAGCGAGTTGTGATCTGGAGGGTGGGAGCAGTGAGTTGTGATGATGATCTGGAGGGTGGGAGCAGCGAGTTGTGATGATCTGGAGGGTGGGAGCAGCGAGTTGTGATGATCTGGAGGGTGGGAGCAGTGAGTTGTTGTGATGATCTGGAGGGTGGGAGCAGCGAGTTCTGATGATCTGGAGGGTGGGAGCAGCGAGTTGTGATCTGGGGTGTGGGAGCAGTGAGTTGTGATGATGATCTGGAGGGTGGGAGCAGTGAGTTGTGATGATGATCTGGAGGGTGGGAGCAGTGAGTTGTGATGATGATCTGGAGGGTGGGAGCAGCGAGTTGTGATGATGATCTGGAGGGTGGGAGCAGCGAGTTGTGATGATGATCTGGAGGGTGGGAGCAGCGAGTTGTGATGATGATCTGGAGGGTGGGAGCAGCGAGTTGTGATGATGATCTGGAGGGTGGGAGCAGCGAGTTGTGATGATGATCTGGAGGGTGGGAGCAGCGAGTTGTGATGATGATCTGGAGGGTGGGAGCAGCGAGTTGTGATGATCTGGAGGGTGGGAGCAGTGAGTTGTGATGATGATCTGGAGGGTGGGAGCAGCGAGTTGTGATGATGATCTGGAGGGTGGGAGCAGCGAGTTGTGATGATGATCTGGAGGGTGGGAGCAGTGAGTTGTGATGATGATCTGGAGGGTGGGAGCAGTGAGTTGTTGTGATGATCTGGGGGGTGGGAGCAGTGAGTTGTGATGATGATCTGGGGGGTGGGAGCAGTGAGTTGTTGTGATGATCTGGAGGGTGGGAGCAGTGAGTTGTGATGATGATCTGGAGGGTGGGAGCAGCGAGTTGTGATCTGGGGGGTGGGAGCAGTGAGTTGTGATGATCTGGAGGGTGGGAGCAGTGAGTTGTGATGATGATCTGGAGGGTGGGAGCCGTGAGTTGTTGTGATGATCTGGAGGGTGGGAGCAGTGAGTTGTGATGATGATCTGGAGGGTGGGAGCAGTGAGTTGTGATGATGATCTGGAGGGTGGGAGCAGCGAGTTGTGATGATGATCTGGAGGGTGGGAGCAGTGAGTTGTTGTGATGATCTGGAGGGTGGGAGCAGTGAGTTGTGATGATGATCTGGAGGGTGGGAGCAGTGAGTTGTTGTGATGATCTGGAGGGTGGGAGCAGTGAGTTGTGATGATGATCTGGAGGGTGGGAGCAGTGAGTTGTGATGACCTGGAGGGTGGGAGCAGTGAGTTGTGATGATGGTCTGGTGGGTGGGAGCAGTGAGTTGTGATGATGATCTGGAGGGTGGGAGCAGTGAGTTGTGATCTGGAGGGTGGGAGCAGTGAGTTGTGATGATGATCTGGAGGGTGGGAGCAGTGAGTTGTGATGATCTGGAGGGTGGGAGCAGCGAGTTGTGATCTGGAGGGTGGGAGCAGTGAGTTGTGATGATGATCTGGAGGGTGGGAGCAGCGAGTTGTGATGATCTGGAGGGTGGGAGCAGCGAGTTGTGATCTGGAGGGTGGGAGCAGTGAGTTGTGATGATGATCTGGAGGGTGGGAGCAGCGAGTTGTGATGATCTGGAGGGTGGGAGCAGTGAGTTGTGATGATGATCTGGAGGGTGGGAGCAGTGAGTTGTGATGATGATCTGGAGGGTGGGAGCAGTGAGTTGTGCTAATGATCTGGAGGGTGGGAGCAGTGAGTTGTGATGATGATCTGGAGGGTGGGAGCAGTGAGTTGTGATGATGATCTGGAGGGTGGGAGCAGCGAGTTGTGATCTGGAGGGTGGGAGCAGTGAGTTGTGATGATGATCTGGAGGGTGGGAGCAGTGAGTTGTGATGATGATCTGGAGGGTGGGAGCAGTGAGTTGTGATGATGATCTGGAGGGTGGGAGCAGTGAGTTCTGATGATGATCTGGAGGGTGGGAGCAGTGAGTTGTGATGATGATCTGGAGGGTGGGAGCAGCGAGTTGTGATCTGGAGGGTGGGAGCAGTGAGTTGTGATAATGATCTGGAGGGTGGGAGCAGTGAGTTGTGATGATGATCTGGAGGGTGGGAGCAATGAGTTGTGATGATGATCTGGAGGGTGGGAGCAGTGAGTTGTGATGATGATCTGGAGGGTGGGAGCAGTGAGTTGTGATGATGATCTGGAGGGTGGGAGCAGTGAGTTGTGATCTGGAGGGTGGGAGCAGCGAGTTGTGATGATCTGGAGGGTGGGAGCAGTGAGTTGTGATGATGATCTGGAGGGTGGGAGCAGTGAGTTGTTGTGATGATCTGGAGGGTGGGAGCAGTGAGTTGTGATGATGATCTGGAGGGTGGGAGCAGTGAGTTGTGATGACCTGGAGGGTGGGAGCAGTGAGTTGTGATGATGATCTGGAGGGTGGGAGCAGTGAGTTGTGATGATGATCTGGAGGGTGGGAGCAGTGAGTTGTGATCTGGAGGGTGGGAGCAGTGAGTTGTGATGATGATCTGGAGGGTGGGAGCAGTGAGTTGTGATGATCTGGAGGGTGGGAGCAGCGAGTTGTGATCTGGAGGGTGGGAGCAGTGAGTTGTGATGATGATCTGGAGGGTGGGAGCAGCGAGTTGTGATGATCTGGAGGGTGGGAGCAGTGAGTTGTGATGATGATCTGGAGGGTGGGAGCAGTGAGTTGTGATGATGATCTGGAGGGTGGGAGCAGTGAGTTGTGATGATGATCTGGAGGGTGGGAGCAGTGAGTTGTGATGATGATCTGGAGGGTGGGAGCAGTGAGTTGTGATGATGATCTGGAGGGTGGGAGCAGCGAGTTGTGATCTGGAGGGTGGGAGCAGTGAGTTGTGATGATGATCTGGAGGGTGGGAGCAGTGAGTTGTGATGATGATCTGGAGGGTGGGAGCAGTGAGTTGTGATGATGATCTGGAGGGTGGGAGCAGTGAGTTGTGATGATGATCTGGAGGGTGGGAGCAGTGAGTTGTGATGATGATCTGGAGGGTGGGAGCAGCGAGTTGTGATCTGGAGGGTGGGAGCAGTGAGTTGTGATGATGATCTGGAGGGTGGGAGCAGTGAGTTGTGATGATGATCTGGAGGGTGGGAGCAGTGAGTTGTGATGATGATCTGGAGGGTGGGAGCAGCGAGTTGTGATCTGGAGGGTGGGAGCAGTGAGTTGTGATGATGATCTGGAGGGTGGGAGCAGCGAGTTGTGATGATGATCTGGAGGGTGGGAGCAGTGAGTTGTGATGATGATCTGGAGGGTGGGAGCAGTGAGTTGTGATGATGATCTGGAGGGTGGGAGCAGTGAGTTGTGCTAATGATCTGGAGGGTGGGAGCAGTGAGTTGTGATGATGATCTGGAGGGTGGGAGCAGTGAGTTGTGATGATGATCTGGAGGGTGGGAGCAGCGAGTTGTGATCTGGAGGGTGGGAGCAGTGAGTTGTGATGATGATCTGGAGGGTGGGAGCAGTGAGTTGTGATGATGATCTGGAGGGTGGGAGCAGTGAGTTGTGATGATGATCTGGAGGGTGGGAGCAGTGAGTTGTGATGATCTGGAGGGTGGGAGCAGTGAGTTGTGATGATGATCTGGAGGGTGGGAGCAGCGAGTTGTGATCTGGAGGGTGGGAGCAGTGAGTTGTGATGATGATCTGGAGGGTGGGAGCAGTGAGTTGTGATGATGATCTGGAGGGTGGGAGCAATGAGTTGTGATGATGATCTGGAGGGTGGGAGCAGTGAGTTGTGATGACGATCTGGAGGGTGGGAGCAGTGAGTTGTGATGATGATCTGGAGGGTGGGAGCAGTGAGTTGTGATCTGGAGGGTGGGAGCAGCGAGTTGTGATGATCTGGAGGGTGGGAGCAGTGAGTTGTGATGATGATCTGGAGGGTGGGAGCAGTGAGTTGTTGTGATGATCTGGAGGGTGGGAGCAGTGAGTTGTGATGATGATCTGGAGGGTGGGAGCAGTGAGTTGTGATGACCTGGAGGGTGGGAGCAGTGAGTTGTGATGATGATCTGGAGGGTGGGAGCAGTGAGTTGTGATGATCTGGAGGGTGGGAGCAGCGAGTTGTGATCTGGAGGGTGGGAGCAGTGAGTTGTGATGATGATCTGGAGGGTGGGAGCAGCGAGTTGTGATGATCTGGAGGGTGGGAGCAGTGAGTTGTGATGATGATCTGGAGGGTGGGAGCAGTGAGTTGTGATGATGATCTGGAGGGTGGGAGCAGCGAGTTGTGATCTGGAGGGTGGGAGCAGTGAGTTGTGATGATGATCTGGAGGGTGGGAGCAGCGAGTTGTGATGATCTGGATGGTGGGAGCAGTGAGTTGTGATGATGATCTGGAGGGTGGGAGCAGTGAGTTGTGATGATGATCTGGAGGGTGGGAGCAGCGAGTTGTGATCTGGAGGGTGGGAGCAGTGAGTTGTGATGATGATCTGGAGGGTGGGAGCAGTGAGTTGTGATGATGATCTGGAGGGTGGGAGCAGTGAGTTGTGATGATGATCTGGAGGGTGGGAGCAGTGAGTTGTGATGATGATCTGGAGGGTGGGAGCAGTGAGTTGTGATCTGGAGGGTGGGAGCAGCGAGTTGTGATGATCTGGAGGGTGGGAGCAGCGAGTTGTGATGATCTGGAGGGTGGGAGCAGCGAGTTGTGATGATGATCTGGAGGGTGGGAGCAGCGAGTTGTGATGATGATCTGGAGGGTGGGAGCAGTGAGTTGTGATGATGATCTGGAGGGTGGGAGCAGTGAGTTGTTGTGATGATGATCTGGAGGGTGGGAGCAGCGAGTTGTTGTGATGATCTGGAGGGTGGGAGCAGTGAGTTGTTGTGATGATCTGGAGGGTGGGAGCAGAGAGTTGTGATGATCTGGAGGGGGGAGCAGCGAGTTGTGATGATCTGGAGGGTGGGAGCAGCGAGTTGTGATGATGATCTGGAGGGTGGGAGCAGTGAGTTGTGATGATGATCTGGAGGGTGGGAACAGTGAGTTGTTGTGATGATGATCTGGAGGGTGGGAGCAGCGAGTTGTTGTGATGATCTGGAGGGTGGGAGCAGTGAGTTGTTGTGATGATCTGGAGGGTGGGAGCAGCGAGTTGTGATGATCTGGAGGGGGGAGCAGCGAGTTGTGATGATCTGGAGGGTGGGAGCAGCGAGTTGTGATGATGATCTGGAGGGTGGGAGCAGTGAGTTGTGATGATGATCTGGAGGGTGGGAGCAGCGAGTTGTGATGATGATCTGGAGGGTGGGAGCAGCGAGTTGTGATGATGATCTGGAGGGTGGGAGCAGCGAGTTGTGATGATGATCTGGAGGGTGGGAGCAGCGAGTTGTGATGATGATCTGGAGGGTGGGAGCAGCGAGTTGTGATGATCTGGAGGGTGGGAGCAGTGAGTTGTGATGATGATCTGGAGGGTGGGAGCAGTGAGTTGTGATGATGATCTGGAGGGTGGGAGCAGCGAGTTGTGATGATCTGGAGGGTGGGAGCAGTGAGTTGTGATGATGATCTGGAGGGTGGGAGCAGTGAGTTGTTGTGATGATGATCTGGAGGGTGGGAGCAGCGAGTTGTTGTGATGATCTGGAGGGTGGGAGCAGTGAGTTGTTGTGATGATCTGGAGGGTGGGAGCAGTGAGTTGTGATGATGATCTGGAGGGTGGGAGCAGCGAGTTGTGATGATCTGGAGGGGGGAGCAGCGAGTTGTGATGATCTGGAGGGTGGGAGCAGCGAGTTGTGATGATGATCTGGAGGGTGGGAGCAGTGAGTTGTGATGATCTGGAGGGTGGGAGCAGTGAGTTGTGATGATCTGGAGGGTGGGAGCAGTGAGTTGTGATGATCTGCAGGGTGGGAGCAGCGAGTTGTGATGATCTGGAGGGTGGGAGCAGCGAGTTGTGATGATGATCTGGAGGGTGGGAGCAGTGAGTTGTGATGATGATCTGGAGGGTGGGAGCAGCGAGTTGTGATGATGATCTGGAGGGTGGGAGCAGTGAGTTGTGATCTGGAGGGTGGGAGCAGCGAGTTGTGATGATGATCTGGAGGGTGGGAGCAGCGAGTTGTGATGATGATCTGGAGGGTGGGAGCAGTGAGTTGTGATGATGATCTGGAGGGGGGAGCAGCGAGTTGTGATGATCTGGAGGGTGGGAGCAGCGAGTTGTTGTGATGATCTGGAGGGTGGGAGCAGCGAGTTGTGATGATCTGGAGGGGGGAGCAGTGAGTTGTGATGATGATCTGGAGGGTGGGAGCAGCGAGTTGTTGTGATGATCTGGAGGGTGGGAGCAGTGAGTTGTGATGATCTGGAGGGTGGGAGCAGTGAGTTGTGATCTGGAGGGTGGGAGCAGCGAGTTGTGATGATCTGGAGGGTGGGAGCAGCGAGTTGTGATGATGATCTGGAGGGTGGGAGCAGTGAGTTGTGATGATCTGGAGGGTGGGAGCAGCGAGTTGTGATGATCTGGAGGGTGGGAGCAGCGAGCTGTGATGATGATCTGGAGGGTGGGAGCAGTGAGTTGTGATGATGATCTGGAGGGTGGGAGCTGTGAGTTGTGATGATGATCTGGAGGGTGGGAGCAGTGAGCTGTGATGATGATCTGGAGGGTGGGAGCAGTGAGCTGTGATGAAGATCTGGAGGGTGGGAGCAGTGAGTTGTGATGATGATCTGGAGGGTGGGAGCAGTGAGTTGTGATCTGGAGGGTGGGAGCAGCGAGTTGTGATGATCTGGAGGGTGGGAGCAGCGAGTTGTGATGATCTGGAGGGGGGAGCAGTGAGTTGTGATGATGATCTGGAGGGTGGGAGCAGCGAGTTGTTGTGATGATCTGGAGGGTGGGAGCAGTGATTTGTGATGATCTGGAGGGTGGGAGCAGTGAGTTGTGATCTGGAGGGTGGGAGCAGCGAGTTGTGATGATCTGGAGGGTGGGAGCAGCGAGTTGTGATGATGATCTGGAGGGTGGGAGCAGTGAGTTGTGATGATCTGGAGGGTGGGAGCAGCGAGTTGTGATGATCTGGAGGGTGGGAGCAGCGAGCTGTGATGATGATCTGGAGGGTGGGAGCAGTGAGTTGTGATGATGATCTGGAGGGTGGGAGCAGTGAGTTGTGATGATGATCTGGAGGGTGGGAGCAGTGAGCTGTGATGATGATCTGGAGGGTGGGAGCAGTGAGTTGTGATGATGATCTGGAGGGTGGGAGCAGTGAGCTGTGATGAAGATCTGGAGGGTGGGAGCAGTGAGTTGTGATGATGATCTGGAGGGTGGGAGCAGTGAGCTGTGATGATGATCTGGAGGGTGGGAGCAGCGAGTTGTGATCTGGAGGGTGGGAGCAGCGAGTTGTTGTGATGATCTGGAGGGTGGGAGCAGCGAGTTGTTGTGATGATCTGGAGGGTGGGAGCAGTGAGTTGTGATGATGATCTGGAGGGTGGGAGCAGCGAGTTGTGATGATGATCTGGAGGGTGGGAGCAGTGAGTTGTGATGATGATCTGGAGGGTGGGAGCAGTGAGTTGTGATGATGATCTGGAGGGTGGGAGCAGTGAGTTGTGATCTGGAGGGTGGGAGCAGTGAGTTGTTGTGATGATCTGGAGGGTGGGAGCAGCGAGTTGTGATGATGATCTGGAGGGTGGGAGCAGTGAGTTGTGATGATGATCTGGAGGGTGGGAGCAGTGAGTTGTGATGATGATCTGGAGGGTGGGAGCAGCGAGTTGTGATGATCTGGAGGGGGGAGCAGCGAGTTGTGATGATCTGGAGGGTGGGAGCAGTGAGTTGTTGTGATGATCTGGAGGGTGGGAGCAGCGAGTTGTGATGATCTGGAGGGGGGAGCAGTGAGTTGTGATGATGATCTGGAGGGTGGGAGCAGTGAGTTGTGATGATCTGGAGGGTGGGAGCAGCGAGTTGTGATGATGATCTGGAGGGTGGGAGCAGCGAGTTGTGATCTGGAGGGTGGGAGCAGCGAGTTGTGATGATCTGGAGGGTGGGAGCTGTGATGATGATCTGGAGGGTGGGAGCAGGGAGTTGTGATGATGATCTGGAGGGTGGGAGCAGTGAGTTGTGATGATCTGGAGGGTGGGAGCAGCGAGTTGTGATGATGATCTGGAGGGTGGGAGCAGCGAGTTGTGATGATGATCTGGAGGGTGGGAGCAGCGAGTTGTGATGATGATCTGGAGGGTGGGAGCAGTGAGTTGTAATGATGATCTGGAGGGTGGGAGCAGCGAGTTGTGATGATCTGGAGGGTGGGAGCAGTGAGTTGTGATGATCTGGAGGGTGGGAGCAGCGAGTTGTGATGATGATCTGGAGGGTGGGAGCAGCGAGTTGTGATGATGATCTGGAGGGTGGGAGCAGTGAGTTGTGATGATGATCTGGAGGGTGGCAGCAGTGAGTTGTGATGATGATCTGGAGGGGGGAGCAGTGAGTTGTGATGATGATCTGGAGGGGGGAGCAGTGAGTTGTGATGATGATCTGGAGGGTGGGAGCAGTGAGTTGTGATGATGATCTGGAGGGGGGAGCAGTGAGTTGTGATGATGATCTGGAGGGTGGGAGCAGTGAGTTGTGATGATCTGGAGGGTGGGAGCAGCGAGTTGTGATGATGATCTGGAGGGTGGGAGCAGCGAGTTGTGATCTGGAGCTTGGGAGCAGTGAGTTGTGATGATCTGGAGGGTGGGAGCAGTGAGTTGTGATGATCTGGAGGGTGGGAGCAGTGAGTTGTGATGATCTGGAGGGTGGGAGCAGTGAGTTGTTGTGATGATCTGGAGGGTGGGAGCAGCGAGTTGTGATAATCTGGAGGGGGGGAGCAGCGAGTTGTGATGATGTTCTGGAGGGGGGAGCAGTGAGTTGTGATCTGGAGGGTGGGAGCAGTGAGTTGTGATGATCTGGAGGGTGGGAGCAGTGAGTTGTGATGATGATCTGGAGGGTGGGAGCAGTGAGTTGTGATGATGATCTGGAGGGTGGGAGCAGTGAGTTGTGATGATCTGGAGGGTGGGAGCAGCGAGTTGTGATGATGATCTGGAGGGTGGGAGCAGCGAGTTGTGATCTGGAGGGTGGGAGCAGTGAGCTGTGATGATGATCTGGAGGGTGGGAGCAGTGAGTTGTGATCTGGAGGGTGGGAGCAGTGAGTTGTTGTGATGATCTGGAGGGTGGGAGCAGCGAGTTGTGATGATGATCTGGAGGGTGGGAGCAGTGAGTTGTGATGATGATCTGGAGGGTGGGAGCAGTGAGTTGTGATGATGATCTGGAGGGTGGGAGCAGCGAGTTGTGATGATCTGGAGGGGGGAGCAGCGAGTTGTGATGATCTGGAGGGTGGGAGCAGTGAGTTGTTGTGATGATCTGGAGGGTGGGAGCAGCGAGTTGTGATGATCTGGAGGGGGAAGCAGTGAGTTGTGATGATGATCTGGAGGGTGGGAGCAGTGAGTTGTGATGATCTGGAGGGTGGGAGCAGCGAGTTGTGATGATGATCTGGAGGGTGGGAGCAGCGAGTTGTGATCTGGAGGGTGGGAGCAGCGAGTTGTGATGATCTGGAGGGTGGGAGCTGTGATGATGATCTGGAGGGTGGGAGCAGCGAGTTGTGATGATGATCTGGAGGGTGGGAGCAGTGAGTTGTGATGATCTGGAGGGTGGGAGCAGCGAGTTGTGATGATGATCTGGAGGGTGGGAGCAGCGAGTTGTGATGATGATCTGGAGGGTGGGAGCAGTGAGTTGTGATGATGATCTGGAGGGTGGGAGCAGTGAGTTGTGATGATCTGGAGGGTGGGAGCAGCGAGTTGTGATGATGATCTGGAGGGTGGGAGCAGCGAGTTGTGATCTGGAGGGTGGGAGCAGTGAGTTGTGATGATCTGGAGGGTGGGAGCAGTGAGTAGTGATGATGATCTGGAGGGTGGGAGCAGTGAGTTGTGATGATCTGGAGGGTGGGAGCAGTGAGCTGTGATGATCTGGAGGGTGGGAGCAGTGAGTAGTGATGATGATCTGGAGGGTGGGAGCAGCGAGTTGTGATGATGATCTGGAGGGTGGGAGCAGTGAGTTGTGATGATGATCTGGAGGGGGGAGCAGTGAGTTGTGATCTGGAGGGTGGGAGCAGTGAGTTGTGATGATCTGGAGGGTGGGAGCAGTGAGTTGTGATGATGATCTGGAGGGTGGGAGCAGTGAGTTGTGATGATGATCTGGAGGGTGGGAGCAGCGAGTTATGATGATGATCTGGAGGGTGGGAGCAGCGAGTTGTGATGATGATCTGGAGGGTGGGAGCAGCGAGTTGTGATGATGATCTGGAGGGTGGGAGCAGCGAGTTGTGATCTGGAGGGTGGGAGCAGTGAGTTGTGATGATCTGGAGGGTGGGAGCAGCGAGTTGTTGTGATGATCTGGAGGGTGGGAGCAGTGAGCTGTGATGATGATCTGGAGGGTGGGAGCAGCGAGTTGTGATCTGGAGGGTGGGAGCAGTGAGTTGTGATGATCTGGAGGGTGGGAGCAGTGAGTTGTGATGATCTGGAGGGTGGGAGCAGTGAGTTGTGATGATCTGGAGGGTGGGAGCAGTGAGTTGTGATGATGATCTGGAGGGTGGGAGCAGCGAGTTGTGATGATGATCTGGAGGGTGGGAGCAGTGAGTTGTGATGATGATCTGGCGGGTGGGAGCAGTGAGTTGTTGTGATGATGATCTGGAGGGTGGGAGCAGCGAGTTGTGATGATGATCTGGAGGGTGGGAGCAGTGAGTTGTGATGATGATCTGGAGGGTGGGAGCAGTGAGCTGTTGTGATGATCTGGAGGGTGGGAGCAGCGAGTTGTGATGATCTGGAGGGTGGGAGCAGTGAGTTGTGATGATGATCTGGAGGGTGGGAGCAGTGAGTTGTGATGATCTGGAGGGTGGGAGCAGTGAGTTGTGATGATGATCTGGAGGGTGGGAGCAGTGAGTTGTGATGATCTGGAGGGTGGGAGCAGCGAGTTGTGATGATCTGGAGGGTGGGAGCAGCGAGTTGTGATGATGATCTGGAGGGTGGGAGCAGTGAGTTGTGATGATGATCTGGAGGGTGGGAGCAGTGAGTTGTGATGATGATCTGGAGGGTGGGAGCAGCGAGTTGTGATGATCTGGAGGGGGGAGCAGCGAGTTGTGATGATCTGGAGGGTGGGAGCAGTGAGTTGTTGTGATGATCTGGAGGGTGGGAGCAGCGAGTTGTGATGATCTGGAGGGGGGAGCAGTGAGTTGTGATGATGATCTGGAGGGTGGGAGCAGTGAGTTGTGATGATCTGGAGGGTGGGAGCAGCGAGTTGTGATGATGATCTGGAGGGTGGGAGCAGCGAGTTGTGATCTGGAGGGTGGGAGCAGCGAGTTGTGATGATCTGGAGGGTGGGAGCTGTGATGATGATCTGGAGGGTGGGAGCAGGGAGTTGTGATGATGATCTGGAGGGTGGGAGCAGCGAGTTGTGATGATGATCTGGAGGGTGGGAGCAGCGAGTTGTGATGATGATCTGGAGGGTGGGAGCAGCGAGTTCTGATGATGATCTGGAGGGTGGGAGCAGTGAGTTGTAATGATGATCTGGAGGGTGGGAGCAGCGAGTTGTGATGATCTGGAGGGTGGGAGCAGTGAGTTGTGATGATCTGGAGGGTGGGAGCAGCGAGTTGTGATGATGATCTGGAGGGTGGGAGCAGCGAGTTGTGATGATGATCTGGAGGGTGGGAGCAGTGAGTTGTGATGATGATCTGGAGGGTGGGAGCAGTGAGTTGTGATGATGATCTGGAGGGGGGAGCAGTGAGTTGTGATGATGATCTGGAGGGTGGGAGCAGCGAGTTGTTGTGATGATCTGGAGGGTGGGAGCAGTGAGTTGTGATGATGATCTGGAGGGGGGAGCAGTGAGTTGTGATGATGATCTGGAGGGTGGGAGCAGTGAGTTGTGATGATCTGGAGGGTGGGAGCAGCGAGTTGTGATGATGATCTGGAGGGTGGGAGCAGCGAGTTGTGATCTGGAGCTTGGGAGCAGTGAGTTGTGATGATCTGGAGGGTGGGAGCAGTGAGTTGTGATGATCTGGAGGGTGGGAGCAGTGAGTTGTGATGATCTGGAGGGTGGGAGCAGTGAGTTGTTGTGATGATCTGGAGGGTGGGAGCAGCGAGTTGTGATAATCTGGAGGGGGGGAGCAGCGAGTTGTGATGATGTTCTGGAGGGGGGAGCAGTGAGTTGTGATCTGGAGGGTGGGAGCAGTGAGTTGTCATGATCTGGAGGGTGGGAGCAGTGAGTTGTGATGATGATCTGGAGGGTGGGAGCAGTGAGTTGTGATGATGATCTGGAGGGTGGGAGCAGTGAGTTGTGATGATCTGGAGGGTGGGAGCAGCGAGTTGTCATGATGATCTGGAGGGTGGGAGCAGCGAGTTGTGATGATGATCTGGAGGGTGGGAGCAGCGAGTTGTGATCTGGAGGGTGGGAGCAGTGAGTTGTGATGATCTGGAGGGTGGGAGCAGCGAGTTGTTGTGATGATCTGGAGGGTGGGAGCAGTGAGCTGTGATGATGATCTGGAGGGTGGGAGCAGCGAGTTGTGATCTGGAGGGTGGGAGCAGTGAGTTGTGATGATCTGGAGGGTGGGAGCAGTGAGTTGTGATGATCTGGAGGGTGGGAGCAGTGAGTTGTGATGATCTGGAGGGTGGGAGCAGTGAGTTGTGATGATGATCTGGAGGGTGGGAGCAGCGAGTTGTGATGATGATCTGGAGGGTGGGAGCAGTGAGTTGTGATGATGATCTGGCGGGTGGGAGCAGTGAGTTGTTGTGATGATGATCTGGAGGGTGGGAGCAGCGAGTTGTGATGATGATCTGGAGGGTGGGAGCAGTGAGTTGTGATGATGATCTGGAGGGTGGGAGCAGTGAGCTGTTGTGATGATCTGGAGGGTGGGAGCAGCGAGTTGTGATGATCTGGAGGGTGGGAGCAGTGAGTTGTGATGATGATCTGGAGGGTGGGAGCACTGAGTTGTGATGATCTGGAGGGTGGGAGCAGTGAGTTGTGATGATGATCTGGAGGGTGGGAGCAGTGAGTTGTGATGATCTGGAGGGTGGGAGCAGCGAGTTGTGATGATCTGGAGGGTGGGAGCAGCGAGTTGTGATGATGATCTGGAGGGTGGGAGCAGTGAGTTGTGATGATGATCTGGAGGGTGGGAGCAGTGAGTTGTGATGATGATCTGGAGGGTGGGAGCAGTGAGTTGTTGTGATGATCTGGAGGGTGGGAGCAGCGAGTTGTGATGATCTGGAGGGGGGAGCAGCGAGTTGTGATGATCTGGAGGGTGGGAGCAGCGAGTTGTGATGATGATCTGGAGGGTGGGAGCAGTGAGTTGTGATCTGGAGGGTGGGAGCAGCGAGTTGTGATGATCTGGAGGGTGGGAGCAGTGAGTTGTGATGATGATCTGGAGGGTGGGAGCAGTGAGTTGTTGTGATGATCTGGAGGGTGGGAGCAGTGAGTTGTGATGATGATCTGGAGGGTGGGAGCAGTGAGTTGTGATGACCTGGAGGGTGGGAGCAGTGAGTTGTGATGATGATCTGGAGGGTGGGAGCAGTGAGTTGTGATGATCTGGAGGGTGGGAGCAGCGAGTTGTGATCTGGAGGGTGGGAGCAGTGAGTTGTGATGATGATCTGGAGGGTGGGAGCAGCGAGTTGTGATGATCTGGAGGGTGGGAGCAGTGAGTTGTGATGATGATCTGGAGGGTGGGAGCAGTGAGTTGTGATGATGATCTGGAGGGTGGGAGCAGCGAGTTGTGACCTGGAGGGTGGGAGCAGTGAGTTGTGATGATGATCTGGAGGGTGGGAGCAGCGAGTTGTGATGATCTGGAGGGTGGGAGCAGTGAGTTGTGATGATGATCTGGAGGGTGGGAGCAGTGAGTTGTGATGATGATCTGGAGGGTGGGAGCAGCGAGTTGTGATCTGGAGGGTGGGAGCAGTGAGTTGTGATGATGATCTGGAGGGTGGGAGCAGTGAGTTGTGATGATGATCTGGAGGGTGGGAGCAGTGAGTTGTGATGATGATCTGGAGGGTGGGAGCAGTGAGTTGTGATGATGATCTGGAGGGTGGGAGCAGTGAGTTGTGATCTGGAGGGTGGGAGCAGCGAGTTGTGATGATCTGGAGGGTGGGAGCAGCGAGTTGTGATGATCTGGAGGGTGGGAGCAGCGAGTTGTGATGATGATCTGGAGGGTGGGAGCAGCGAGTTGTGATGATGATCTGGAGGGTGGGAGCAGTGAGTTGTGATGATGATCTGGAGGGTGGGAGCAGTGAGTTGTTGTGATGATGATCTGGAGGGTGGGAGCAGCGAGTTGTTGTGATGATCTGGAGGGTGGGAGCAGTGAGTTGTTGTGATGATCTGGAGGGTGGGAGCAGAGAGTTGTGATGATCTGGAGGGGGGAGCAGCGAGTTGTGATGATCTGGAGGGTGGGAGCAGCGAGTTGTGATGATGATCTGGAGGGTGGGAGCAGTGAGTTGTGATGATGATCTGGAGGGTGGGAACAGTGAGTTGTTGTGATGATGATCTGGAGGGTGGGAGCAGCGAGTTGTTGTGATGATCTGGAGGGTGGGAGCAGTGAGTTGTTGTGATGATCTGGAGGGTGGGAGCAGCGAGTTGTGATGATCTGGAGGGGGGAGCAGCGAGTTGTGATGATCTGGAGGGTGGGAGCAGCGAGTTGTGATGATGATCTGGAGGGTGGGAGCAGTGAGTTGTGATGATGATCTGGAGGGTGGGAGCAGCGAGTTGTGATGATGATCTGGAGGGTGGGAGCAGCGAGTTGTGATGATGATCTGGAGGGTGGGAGCAGCGAGTTGTGATGATGATCTGGAGGGTGGGAGCAGCGAGTTGTGATGATGATCTGGAGGGTGGGAGCAGCGAGTTGTGATGATCTGGAGGGTGGGTGCAGTGAGTTGTGATGATGATCTGGAGGGTGGGTGCAGTGAGTTGTGATGATGATCTGGAGGGTGGGAGCAGCGAGTTGTGATGATCTGGAGGGTGGGAGCAGTGAGTTGTGATGATGATCTGGAGGGTGGGAGCAGTGAGTTGTTGTGATGATGATCTGGAGGGTGGGAGCAGCGAGTTGTTGTGATGATCTGGAGGGTGGGAGCAGTGAGTTGTTGTGATGATCTGGAGGGTGGGAGCAGTGAGTTGTGATGATGATCTGGAGGGTGGGAGCAGCGAGTTGTGATGATCTGGAGGGGGGAGCAGCGAGTTGTGATGATCTGGAGGGTGGGAGCAGCGAGTTGTGATGATGATCTGGAGGGTGGGAGCAGTGAGTTGTGATGATGATCTGGAGGGTGGGAGCAGTGAGTTGTGATGATCTGGAGGGTGGGAGCAGTGAGTTGTGATGATCTGGAGGGTGGGAGCAGTGAGTTGTGATGATCTGCAGGGTGGGAGCAGCGAGTTGTGATGATCTGGAGGGTGGGAGCAGCGAGTTGTGATGATGATCTGGAGGGTGGGAGCAGTGAGTTGTGATGATGATCTGGAGGGTGGGAGCAGCGAGTTGTGATGATGATCTGGAGGGTGGGAGCAGTGAGTTGTGATCTGGAGGGTGGGAGCAGCGAGTTGTGATGATGATCTGGAGGGTGGGAGCAGCGAGTTGTGATGATGATCTGGAGGGTGGGAGCAGTGAGTTGTGATGATCTGGAGGGGGGAGCAGCGAGTTGTGATGATCTGGAGGGTGGGAGCAGCGAGTTGTTGTGATGATCTGGAGGGTGGGAGCAGCGAGTTGTGATGATCTGGAGGGGGGAGCAGTGAGTTGTGATGATGATCTGGAGGGTGGGAGCAGCGAGTTGTTGTGATGATCTGGAGGGTGGGAGCAGTGAGTTGTGATGATCTGGAGGGTGGGAGCAGTGAGTTGTGATCTGGAGGGTGGGAGCAGCGAGTTGTGATGATCTGGAGGGTGGGAGCAGCGAGTTGTGATGATGATCTGGAGGGTGGGAGCAGTGAGTTGTGATGATCTGGAGGGTGGGAGCAGCGAGTTGTGATGATCTGGAGGGTGGGAGCAGCGAGCTGTGATGATGATCTGGAGGGTGGGAGCAGTGAGTTGTGATGATGATCTGGAGGGTGGGAGCAGTGAGTTGTGATGATGATCTGGAGGGTGGGAGCAGTGAGCTGTGATGATGATCTGGAGGGTGGGAGCAGTGAGTTGTGATGATGATCTGGAGGGTGGGAGCAGTGAGCTGTGATGAAGATCTGGAGGGTGGGAGCAGTGAGTTGTGATGATGATCTGGAGGGTGGGAGCAGTGAGTTGTGATCTGGAGGGTGGGAGCAGCGAGTTGTGATGATCTGGAGGGTGGGAGCAGCGAGTTGTGATGATCTGGAGGGGGGAGCAGTGAGTTGTGATGATGATCTGGAGGGTGGGAGCAGCGAGTTGTTGTGATGATCTGGAGGGTGGGAGCAGTGAGTTGTGATGATCTGGAGGGTGGGAGCAGTGAGTTGTGATCTGGAGGGTGGGAGCAGCGAGTTGTGATGATCTGGAGGGTGGGAGCAGCGAGTTGTGATGATCTGGAGGGTGGGAGCAGCGAGCTGTGATGATGATCTGGAGGGTGGGAGCAGTGAGTTGTGATGATGATCTGGAGGGTGGGAGCAGTGAGTTGTGATGATGATCTGGAGGGTGGGAGCAGTGAGCTGTGATGATGATCTGGAGGGTGGGAGCAGTGAGTTGTGATGATGATCTGGAGGGTGGGAGCAGTGAGCTGTGATGAAGATCTGGAGGGTGGGAGCAGTGAGTTGTGATGATGATCTGGAGGGTGGGAGCAGTGAGCTGTGATGATGATCTGGAGGGTGGGAGCAGCGAGTTGTGATCTGGAGGGTGGGAGCAGCGAGTTGTTGTGATGATCTGGAGGGTGGGAGCAGCGAGTTGTTGTGATGATCTGGAGGGTGGGAGCAGCGAGTTGTGATGATGATCTGGAGGGTGGGAGCAGTGAGTTGTGATGATCTGGAGGGTGGGAGCAGCGAGTTGTGATGATCTGGAGGGTGGGAGCAGCGAGCTGTGATGATGATCTGGAGGGTGGGAGCAGTGAGTTGTGATGATGATCTGGAGGGTGGGAGCAGTGAGTTGTGATGATGATCTGGAGGGTGGGAGCAGTGAGCTGTGATGATGATCTGGAGGGTGGGAGCAGTGAGTTGTGATGATGATCTGGAGGGTGGGAGCAGTGAGCTGTGATGAAGATCTGGAGGGTGGGAGCAGTGAGTTGTGATGATGATCTGGAGGGTGGGAGCAGTGAGCTGTGATGATGATCTGGAGGGTGGGAGCAGCGAGTTGTGATCTGGAGGGTGGGAGCAGCGAGTTGTTGTGATGATCTGGAGGGTGGGAGCAGCGAGTTGTTGTGATGATCTGGAGGGTGGGAGCAGTGAGTTGTGATGATGATCTGGAGGGTGGGAGCAGCGAGTTGTGATGATGATCTGGAGGGTGGGAGCAGTGAGTTGTGATGATGATCTGGAGGGTGGGAGCAGTGAGTTGTGATGATGATCTGGAGGGTGGGAGCAGTGAGTTGTGATCTGGAGGGTGGGAGCAGTGAGTTGTTGTGATGATCTGGAGGGTGGGAGCAGCGAGTTGTGATGATGATCTGGAGGGTGGGAGCAGCGAGTTGTGATGATCTGGAGGGGGGAGCAGCGAGTTGTGATGATCTGGAGGGTGGGAGCAGTGAGTTGTTGTGATGATCTGGAGGGTGGGAGCAGCGAGTTGTGATGATCTGGAGGGGGGAGCAGTGAGTTGTGATGATGATCTGGAGGGTGGGAGCAGTGAGTTGTGATGATCTGGAGGGTGGGAGCTGCGAGTTGTGATGATGATCTGGAGGGTGGGAGCAGCGAGTTGTGATCTGGAGGGTGGGAGCAGCGAGTTGTGATGATCTGGAGGGTGGGAGCTGTGATGATGATCTGGAGGGTGGGAGCAGGGAGTTGTGATGATGATCTGGAGGGTGGGAGCAGTGAGTTGTGATGATCTGGAGGGTGGGAGCAGCGAGTTGTGATGATGATCTGGAGGGTGGGAGCAGCGAGTTGTGATGATGATCTGGAGGGTGGGAGCAGCGAGTTGTGATGATGGTCTGGAGGGTGGGAGCAGTGAGTTGTAATGATGATCTGGAGGGTGGGAGCAGCGAGTTGTGATGATCTGGAGGGTGGGAGCAGTGAGTTGTGATGATCTGGAGGGTGGGAGCAGCGAGTTGTGATGATGATCTGGAGGGTGGGAGCAGCGAGTTGTGATGATGATCTGGAGGGTGGGAGCAGTGAGTTGTGATGATGATCTGGAGGGGGGAGCAGTGAGTTGTGATGATGATCTGGAGGGTGGGAGCAGCGAGTTGTTGTGATGATCTGGAGGGTGGGAGCAGTGAGTTGTGATGATGATCTGGAGGGGGGAGCAGTGAGCTGTGATGATGATCTGGAGGGTGGGAGCAGTGAGTTGTGATGATCTGGAGGGTGGGAGCAGCGAGTTGTGATGATGATCTGGAGGGTGGGAGCAGCGAGTTGTGATCTGGAGCTTGGGAGCAGTGAGTTGTGATGATCTGGAGGGTGGGAGCAGTGAGTTGTGATGATCTGGAGGGTGGGAGCAGTGAGTTGTGATGATCTGGAGGGTGGGAGCAGTGAGTTGTTGTGATGATCTGGAGGGTGGGAGCAGCGAGTTGTGATAATCTGGAGGGGGGGAGCAGCGAGTTGTGATGATGATCTGGAGGGGGGAGCAGTGAGTTGTGATCTGGAGGGTGGGAGCAGTGAGTTGTGATGATCTGGAGGGTGGGAGCAGTGAGTTGTGATGATGATCTGGAGGGTGGGAGCAGCGAGTTGTGATCTGGAGGGTGGGAGCAGTGAGTTGTGATGATGATCTGGAGGGTGGGAGCAGTGAGTTGTGATGATGATCTGGAGGGTGGGAGCAGTGAGTTGTGATGATGATCTGGAGGGTGGGAGCAGTGAGTTGTGATGATGATCTGGAGGGTGGGAGCAGTGAGTTGTGATCTGGAGGGTGGGAGCAGCGAGTTGTGATGATCTGGAGGGTGGGAGCAGCGAGTTGTGATGATCTGGAGGGTGGGAGCAGCGAGTTGTGATGATGATCTGGAGGGTGGGAGCAGCGAGTTGTGATGATGATCTGGAGGGTGGGAGCAGTGAGTTGTGATGATGATCTGGAGGGTGGGAGCAGTGAGTTGTTGTGATGATGATCTGGAGGGTGGGAGCAGCGAGTTGTTGTGATGATCTGGAGGGTGGGAGCAGTGAGTTGTTGTGATGATCTGGAGGGTGGGAGCAGAGAGTTGTGATGATCTGGAGGGGGGAGCAGCGAGTTGTGATGATCTGGAGGGTGGGAGCAGCGAGTTGTGATGATGATCTGGAGGGTGGGAGCAGTGAGTTGTGATGATGATCTGGAGGGTGGGAACAGTGAGTTGTTGTGATGATGATCTGGAGGGTGGGAGCAGCGAGTTGTTGTGATGATCTGGAGGGTGGGAGCAGTGAGTTGTTGTGATGATCTGGAGGGTGGGAGCAGCGAGTTGTGATGATCTGGAGGGGGGAGCAGCGAGTTGTGATGATCTGGAGGGTGGGAGCAGCGAGTTGTGATGATGATCTGGAGGGTGGGAGCAGTGAGTTGTGATGATGATCTGGAGGGTGGGAGCAGCGAGTTGTGATGATGATCTGGAGGGTGGGAGCAGCGAGTTGTGATGATGATCTGGAGGGTGGGAGCAGCGAGTTGTGATGATGATCTGGAGGGTGGGAGCAGCGAGTTGTGATGATGATCTGGAGGGTGGGAGCAGCGAGTTGTGATGATCTGGAGGGTGGGTGCAGTGAGTTGTGATGATGATCTGGAGGGTGGGTGCAGTGAGTTGTGATGATGATCTGGAGGGTGGGAGCAGCGAGTTGTGATGATCTGGAGGGTGGGAGCAGTGAGTTGTGATGATGATCTGGAGGGTGGGAGCAGTGAGTTGTTGTGATGATGATCTGGAGGGTGGGAGCAGCGAGTTGTTGTGATGATCTGGAGGGTGGGAGCAGTGAGTTGTTGTGATGATCTGGAGGGTGGGAGCAGTGAGTTGTGATGATGATCTGGAGGGTGGGAGCAGCGAGTTGTGATGATCTGGAGGGGGGAGCAGCGAGTTGTGATGATCTGGAGGGTGGGAGCAGCGAGTTGTGATGATGATCTGGAGGGTGGGAGCAGTGAGTTGTGATGATGATCTGGAGGGTGGGAGCAGTGAGTTGTGATGATCTGGAGGGTGGGAGCAGTGAGTTGTGATGATCTGGAGGGTGGGAGCAGTGAGTTGTGATGATCTGCAGGGTGGGAGCAGCGAGTTGTGATGATCTGGAGGGTGGGAGCAGCGAGTTGTGATGATGATCTGGAGGGTGGGAGCAGTGAGTTGTGATGATGATCTGGAGGGTGGGAGCAGCGAGTTGTGATGATGATCTGGAGGGTGGGAGCAGTGAGTTGTGATCTGGAGGGTGGGAGCAGCGAGTTGTGATGATGATCTGGAGGGTGGGAGCAGCGAGTTGTGATGATGATCTGGAGGGTGGGAGCAGTGAGTTGTGATGATCTGGAGGGGGGAGCAGCGAGTTGTGATGATCTGGAGGGTGGGAGCAGCGAGTTGTTGTGATGATCTGGAGGGTGGGAGCAGCGAGTTGTGATGATCTGGAGGGGGGAGCAGTGAGTTGTGATGATGATCTGGAGGGTGGGAGCAGCGAGTTGTTGTGATGATCTGGAGGGTGGGAGCAGTGAGTTGTGATGATCTGGAGGGTGGGAGCAGTGAGTTGTGATCTGGAGGGTGGGAGCAGCGAGTTGTGATGATCTGGAGGGTGGGAGCAGCGAGTTGTGATGATGATCTGGAGGGTGGGAGCAGTGAGTTGTGATGATCTGGAGGGTGGGAGCAGCGAGTTGTGATGATCTGGAGGGTGGGAGCAGCGAGCTGTGATGATGATCTGGAGGGTGGGAGCAGTGAGTTGTGATGATGATCTGGAGGGTGGGAGCAGTGAGTTGTGATGATGATCTGGAGGGTGGGAGCAGTGAGCTGTGATGATGATCTGGAGGGTGGGAGCAGTGAGTTGTGATGATGATCTGGAGGGTGGGAGCAGTGAGCTGTGATGAAGATCTGGAGGGTGGGAGCAGTGAGTTGTGATGATGATCTGGAGGGTGGGAGCAGTGAGTTGTGATCTGGAGGGTGGGAGCAGCGAGTTGTGATGATCTGGAGGGTGGGAGCAGCGAGTTGTGATGATCTGGAGGGGGGAGCAGTGAGTTGTGATGATGATCTGGAGGGTGGGAGCAGCGAGTTGTTGTGATGATCTGGAGGGTGGGAGCAGTGAGTTGTGATGATCTGGAGGGTGGGAGCAGTGAGTTGTGATCTGGAGGGTGGGAGCAGCGAGTTGTGATGATCTGGAGGGTGGGAGCAGCGAGTTGTGATGATCTGGAGGGTGGGAGCAGCGAGCTGTGATGATGATCTGGAGGGTGGGAGCAGTGAGTTGTGATGATGATCTGGAGGGTGGGAGCAGTGAGTTGTGATGATGATCTGGAGGGTGGGAGCAGTGAGCTGTGATGATGATCTGGAGGGTGGGAGCAGTGAGTTGTGATGATGATCTGGAGGGTGGGAGCAGTGAGCTGTGATGAAGATCTGGAGGGTGGGAGCAGTGAGTTGTGATGATGATCTGGAGGGTGGGAGCAGTGAGCTGTGATGATGATCTGGAGGGTGGGAGCAGCGAGTTGTGATCTGGAGGGTGGGAGCAGCGAGTTGTTGTGATGATCTGGAGGGTGGGAGCAGCGAGTTGTTGTGATGATCTGGAGGGTGGGAGCAGCGAGTTGTGATGATGATCTGGAGGGTGGGAGCAGTGAGTTGTGATGATCTGGAGGGTGGGAGCAGCGAGTTGTGATGATCTGGAGGGTGGGAGCAGCGAGCTGTGATGATGATCTGGAGGGTGGGAGCAGTGAGTTGTGATGATGATCTGGAGGGTGGGAGCAGTGAGTTGTGATGATGATCTGGAGGGTGGGAGCAGTGAGCTGTGATGATGATCTGGAGGGTGGGAGCAGTGAGTTGTGATGATGATCTGGAGGGTGGGAGCAGTGAGCTGTGATGAAGATCTGGAGGGTGGGAGCAGTGAGTTGTGATGATGATCTGGAGGGTGGGAGCAGTGAGCTGTGATGATGATCTGGAGGGTGGGAGCAGCGAGTTGTGATCTGGAGGGTGGGAGCAGCGAGTTGTTGTGATGATCTGGAGGGTGGGAGCAGCGAGTTGTTGTGATGATCTGGAGGGTGGGAGCAGTGAGTTGTGATGATGATCTGGAGGGTGGGAGCAGCGAGTTGTGATGATGATCTGGAGGGTGGGAGCAGTGAGTTGTGATGATGATCTGGAGGGTGGGAGCAGTGAGTTGTGATGATGATCTGGAGGGTGGGAGCAGTGAGTTGTGATCTGGAGGGTGGGAGCAGTGAGTTGTTGTGATGATCTGGAGGGTGGGAGCAGCGAGTTGTGATGATGATCTGGAGGGTGGGAGCAGCGAGTTGTGATGATCTGGAGGGGGGAGCAGCGAGTTGTGATGATCTGGAGGGTGGGAGCAGTGAGTTGTTGTGATGATCTGGAGGGTGGGAGCAGCGAGTTGTGATGATCTGGAGGGGGGAGCAGTGAGTTGTGATGATGATCTGGAGGGTGGGAGCAGTGAGTTGTGATGATCTGTAGGGTGGGAGCTGCGAGTTGTGATGATGATCTGGAGGGTGGGAGCAGCGAGTTGTGATCTGGAGGGTGGGAGCAGCGAGTTGTGATGATCTGGAGGGTGGGAGCTGTGATGATGATCTGGAGGGTGGGAGCAGGGAGTTGTGATGATGATCTGGAGGGTGGGAGCAGTGAGTTGTGATGATCTGGAGGGTGGGAGCAGCGAGTTGTGATGATGATCTGGAGGGTGGGAGCAGCGAGTTGTGATGATGATCTGGAGGGTGGGAGCAGCGAGTTGTGATGATGGTCTGGAGGGTGGGAGCAGTGAGTTGTAATGATGATCTGGAGGGTGGGAGCAGCGAGTTGTGATGATCTGGAGGGTGGGAGCAGTGAGTTGTGATGATCTGGAGGGTGGGAGCAGCGAGTTGTGATGATGATCTGGAGGGTGGGAGCAGCGAGTTGTGATGATGATCTGGAGGGTGGGAGCAGTGAGTTGTGATGATGATCTGGAGGGGGGAGCAGTGAGTTGTGATGATGATCTGGAGGGTGGGAGCAGCGAGTTGTTGTGATGATCTGGAGGGTGGGAGCAGTGAGTTGTGATGATGATCTGGAGGGGGGAGCAGTGAGTTGTGATGATGATCTGGAGGGTGGGAGCAGTGAGTTGTGATGATCTGGAGGGTGGGAGCAGCGAGTTGTGATGATGATCTGGAGGGTGGGAGCAGCGAGTTGTGATCTGGAGCTTGGGAGCAGTGAGTTGTGATGATCTGGAGGGTGGGAGCAGTGAGTTGTGATGATCTGGAGGGTGGGAGCAGTGAGTTGTGATGATCTGGAGGGTGGGAGCAGTGAGTTGTTGTGATGATCTGGAGGGTGGGAGCAGCGAGTTGTGATAATCTGGAGGGGGGGAGCAGCGAGTTGTGATGATGATCTGGAGGGGGGAGCAGTGAGTTGTGATCTGGAGGGTGGGAGCAGTGAGTTGTGATGATCTGGAGGGTGGGAGCAGTGAGTTGTGATGATGATCTGGAGGGTGGGAGCAGTGAGTTGTGATGAAGATCTGGAGGGTGGGAGCAGTGAGTTGTGATGATCTGGAGGGTGGGAGCAGCGAGTTGTGATGATGATCTGGAGGGTGGGAGCAGCGAGTTGTGATCTGGAGGGTGGGAGCAGTGAGCTGTGATGATGATCTGGAGGGTGGGAGCAGTGAGTTTTGATCTGGAGGGTGGGAGCAGTGAGTTGTTGTGATGATCTGGAGGGTGGGAGCAGCGAGTTGTGATGATGATCTGGAGGGTGGGAGCAGTGAGTTGTGATGATGATCTGGAGGGTGGGAGCAGTGAGTTGTGATGATGATCTGGAGGGTGGAAGCAGCGAGTTGTGATGATCTGGAGGGGGGAGCAGCGAGTTGTGATGATCTGGAGGGTGGGAGCAGTGAGTTGTTGTGATGATCTGGAGGGTGGGAGCAGCGAGTTGTGATGATCTGGAGGGGGAAGCAGTGAGTTGTGATGATGATCTGGAGGGTGGGAGCAGTGAGTTGTGATGATCTGGAGGGTGGGAGCAGCGAGTTGTGATGATGATCTGGAGGGTGGGAGCAGCGAGTTGTGATCTGGAGGGTGGGAGCAGCGAGTTGTGATGATCTGGAGGGTGGGAGCTGTGATGATGATCTGGAGGGTGGGAGCAGCGAGTTGTGATGATGATCTGGAGGGTGGGAGCAGTGAGTTGTGATGATCTGGAGGGTGGGAGCAGCGAGTTGTGATGATGATCTGGAGGGTGGGAGCAGCGAGTTGTGATGATGATCTGGAGGGTGGGAGCAGTGAGTTGTGATGATGATCTGAAGGGGGGAGCAGTGAGTTGTGATGATGATCTGGAGGGTGGGAGCAGCGAGTTGTGATCTGGAGGGTGGGAGCAGTGAGTTGTGATGATCTGGAGGGTGGGAGCAGTGAGTAATGATGATGATCTGGAGGGTGGGAGCAGTGAGTTGTGATGATCTGGAGGGTGGGAGCAGTGAGCTGTGATGATCTGGAGGGTGGGAGCAGTGAGTAGTGATGATGATCTGGAGGGTGGGAGCAGCGAGTTGTGATGATGATCTGGAGGGTGGGAGCAGTGAGTTGTGATGATGATCTGGAGGGGGGAGCAGTGAGTTGTGATCTGGAGGGTGGGAGCAGTGAGTTGTGATGATCTGGAGGGTGGGAGCAGTGAGTTGTGATGATGATCTGGAGGGTGGGAGCAGTGAGTTGTGATGATGATCTGGAGGGTGGGAGCAGCGAGTTGTGATGATGATCTGGAGGGTGGGAGCAGCGAGTTGTGATGATGATCTGGAGGGTGGGAGCAGCGAGTTGTGATGATGATCTGGAGGGTGGGAGCAGCGAGTTGTGATCTGGAGGGTGGGAGCAGTGAGTTGTGATGATCTGGAGGGTGGGAGCAGCGAGTTGTTGTGATGATCTGGAGGGTGGGAGCAGTGAGTTGTGATGATGATCTGGAGGGTGGGAGCAGCGAGTTGTGATCTGGAGGGTGGGAGCAGTGAGTTGTGATGATCTGGAGGGTGGGAGCAGTGAGTTGTGATGATCTGGAGGGTGGGAGCAGTGAGTTGTGATGATCTGGAGGGTGGGAGCAGTGAGTTGTGATGATGATCTGGAGGGTGGGAGCAGCGAGTTGTGATGATGATCTGGAGGGTGGGAGCAGTGAGTTGTGATGATGATCTGGCGGGTGGGAGCAGTGAGTTGTTGTGATGATGATCTGGAGGGTGGGAGCAGCGAGTTGTGATGATGATCTGGAGGGTGGGAGCAGTGAGTTGTGATGATGATCTGGAGGGTGGGAGCAGTGAGCTGTTGTGATGATCTGGAGGGTGGGAGCAGCGAGTTGTGATGATCTGGAGGGTGGGAGCAGTGAGTTGTGATGATGATCTGGAGGGTGGGAGCAGTGAGTTGTGATGATCTGGAGGGTGGGAGCAGTGAGTTGTGATGATGATCTGGAGGGTGGGAGCAGTGAGTTGTGATGATCTGGAGGGTGGGAGCAGCGAGTTGTGATGATCTGGAGGGTGGGAGCAGCGAGTTGTGATGATGATCTGGAGGGTGGGAGCAGTGAGTTGTGATGATGATCTGGAGGGTGGGAGCAGTGAGTTGTGATGATGATCTGGAGGGTGGGAGCAGTGAGTTGTGATGATCTGGAGGGTGGGAGCAGCGAGTTGTGATCTGGAGGGTGGGAGCAGCGAGTTGTGATGATCTGGAGGGTGGGAGCAGTGAGTTGTGATGATCTGGAGGGTGGGAGCAGTGAGTTGTGATGATCTGGAGGGTGGGAGCAGTGAGTTGTTGTGATGATCTGGAGGGTGGGAGCAGCGAGTTGTGATAATCTGGAGGGGGGGAGCAGCGAGTTGTGATGATGATCTGGAGGGGGGAGCAGTGAGTTGTGATCTGGAGGGTGGGAGCAGTGAGTTGTGATGATCTGGAGGGTGGGAGCAGTGAGTTGTGATGATGATCTGGAGGGTGGGAGCAGTGAGTTGTGATGAAGATCTGGAGGGTGGGAGCAGTGAGTTGTGATGATCTGGAGGGTGGGAGCAGCGAGTTGTGATGATGATCTGGAGGGTGGGAGCAGCGAGTTGTGATCTGGAGGGTGGGAGCAGTGAGCTGTGATGATGATCTGGAGGGTGGGAGCAGTGAGTTTTGATCTGGAGGGTGGGAGCAGTGAGTTGTTGTGATGATCTGGAGGGTGGGAGCAGCGAGTTGTGATGATGATCTGGAGGGTGGGAGCAGTGAGTTGTGATGATGATCTGGAGGGTGGGAGCAGTGAGTTGTGATGATGATCTGGAGGGTGGAAGCAGCGAGTTGTGATGATCTGGAGGGGGGAGCAGCGAGTTGTGATGATCTGGAGGGTGGGAGCAGTGAGTTGTTGTGATGATCTGGAGGGTGGGAGCAGCGAGTTGTGATGATCTGGAGGGGGAAGCAGTGAGTTGTGATGATGATCTGGAGGGTGGGAGCAGTGAGTTGTGATGATCTGGAGGGTGGGAGCAGCGAGTTGTGATGATGATCTGGAGGGTGGGAGCAGCGAGTTGTGATCTGGAGGGTGGGAGCAGCGAGTTGTGATGATCTGGAGGGTGGGAGCTGTGATGATGATCTGGAGGGTGGGAGCAGCGAGTTGTGATGATGATCTGGAGGGTGGGAGCAGTGAGTTGTGATGATCTGGAGGGTGGGAGCAGCGAGTTGTGATGATGATCTGGAGGGTGGGAGCAGCGAGTTGTGATGATGATCTGGAGGGTGGGAGCAGTGAGTTGTGATGATGATCTGAAGGGGGGAGCAGTGAGTTGTGATGATGATCTGGAGGGTGGGAGCAGCGAGTTGTGATCTGGAGGGTGGGAGCAGTGAGTTGTGATGATCTGGAGGGTGGGAGCAGTGAGTAGTGATGATGATCTGGAGGGTGGGAGCAGTGAGTTGTGATGATCTGGAGGGTGGGAGCAGTGAGCTGTGATGATCTGGAGGGTGGGAGCAGTGAGTAGTGATGATGATCTGGAGGGTGGGAGCAGCGAGTTGTGATGATGATCTGGAGGGTGGGAGCAGTGAGTTGTGATGATGATCTGGAGGGGGGAGCAGTGAGTTGTGATCTGGAGGGTGGGAGCAGTGAGTTGTGATGATCTGGAGGGTGGGAGCAGTGAGTTGTGATGATGATCTGGAGGGTGGGAGCAGTGAGTTGTGATGATGATCTGGAGGGTGGGAGCAGCGAGTTGTGATGATGATCTGGAGGGTGGGAGCAGCGAGTTGTGATGATGATCTGGAGGGTGGGAGCAGCGAGTTGTGATGATGATCTGGAGGGTGGGAGCAGCGAGTTGTGATCTGGAGGGTGGGAGCAGTGAGTTGTGATGATCTGGAGGGTGGGAGCAGCGAGTTGTTGTGATGATCTGGAGGGTGGGAGCAGTGAGTTGTGATGATGATCTGGAGGGTGGGAGCAGCGAGTTGTGATCTGGAGGGTGGGAGCAGTGAGTTGTGATGATCTGGAGGGTGGGAGCAGTGAGTTGTGATGATCTGGAGGGTGGGAGCAGTGAGTTGTGATGATCTGGAGGGTGGGAGCAGTGAGTTGTGATGATGATCTGGAGGGTGGGAGCAGCGAGTTGTGATGATGATCTGGAGGGTGGGAGCAGTGAGTTGTGATGATGATCTGGCGGGTGGGAGCAGTGAGTTGTTGTGATGATGATCTGGAGGGTGGGAGCAGCGAGTTGTGATGATGATCTGGAGGGTGGGAGCAGTGAGTTGTGATGATGATCTGGAGGGTGGGAGCAGTGAGCTGTTGTGATGATCTGGAGGGTGGGAGCAGCGAGTTGTGATGATCTGGAGGGTGGGAGCAGTGAGTTGTGATGATGATCTGGAGGGTGGGAGCAGTGAGTTGTGATGATCTGGAGGGTGGGAGCAGTGAGTTGTGATGATGATCTGGAGGGTGGGAGCAGTGAGTTGTGATGATCTGGAGGGTGGGAGCAGCGAGTTGTGATGATCTGGAGGGTGGGAGCAGCGAGTTGTGATGATGATCTGGAGGGTGGGAGCAGTGAGTTGTGATGATGATCTGGAGGGTGGGAGCAGTGAGTTGTGATGATGATCTGGAGGGTGGGAGCAGTGAGTTGTGATGATCTGGAGGGTGGGAGCAGCGAGTTGTGATCTGGAGGGTGGGAGCAGCGAGTTGTGATGATCTGGAGGGTGGGAGCAGTGAGTTGTGATGATCTGGAGGGTGGGAGCAGTGAGTTGTGATGATCTGGAGGGTGGGAGCAGTGAGTTGTTGTGATGATCTGGAGGGTGGGAGCAGCGAGTTGTGATAATCTGGAGGGGGGGAGCAGCGAGTTGTGATGATGATCTGGAGGGGGGAGCAGTGAGTTGTGATCTGGAGGGTGGGAGCAGTGAGTTGTGATGATCTGGAGGGTGGGAGCAGTGAGTTGTGATGATGATCTGGAGGGTGGGAGCAGTGAGTTGTGATGAAGATCTGGAGGGTGGGAGCAGTGAGTTGTGATGATCTGGAGGGTGGGAGCAGCGAGTTGTGATGATGATCTGGAGGGTGGGAGCAGCGAGTTGTGATCTGGAGGGTGGGAGCAGTGAGCTGTGATGATGATCTGGAGGGTGGGAGCAGTGAGTTTTGATCTGGAGGGTGGGAGCAGTGAGTTGTTGTGATGATCTGGAGGGTGGGAGCAGCGAGTTGTGATGATGATCTGGAGGGTGGGAGCAGTGAGTTGTGATGATGATCTGGAGGGTGGGAGCAGTGAGTTGTGATGATGATCTGGAGGGTGGAAGCAGCGAGTTGTGATGATCTGGAGGGGGGAGCAGCGAGTTGTGATGATCTGGAGGGTGGGAGCAGTGAGTTGTTGTGATGATCTGGAGGGTGGGAGCAGCGAGTTGTGATGATCTGGAGGGGGAAGCAGTGAGTTGTGATGATGATCTGGAGGGTGGGAGCAGTGAGTTGTGATGATCTGGAGGGTGGGAGCAGCGAGTTGTGATGATGATCTGGAGGGTGGGAGCAGCGAGTTGTGATCTGGAGGGTGGGAGCAGCGAGTTGTGATGATCTGGAGGGTGGGAGCTGTGATGATGATCTGGAGGGTGGGAGCAGCGAGTTGTGATGATGATCTGGAGGGTGGGAGCAGTGAGTTGTGATGATCTGGAGGGTGGGAGCAGCGAGTTGTGATGATGATCTGGAGGGTGGGAGCAGCGAGTTGTGATGATGATCTGGAGGGTGGGAGCAGTGAGTTGTGATGATGATCTGAAGGGGGGAGCAGTGAGTTGTGATGATGATCTGGAGGGTGGGAGCAGCGAGTTGTGATCTGGAGGGTGGGAGCAGTGAGTTGTGATGATCTGGAGGGTGGGAGCAGTGAGTAGTGATGATGATCTGGAGGGTGGGAGCAGTGAGTTGTGATGATCTGGAGGGTGGGAGCAGTGAGCTGTGATGATCTGGAGGGTGGGAGCAGTGAGTAGTGATGATGATCTGGAGGGTGGGAGCAGCGAGTTGTGATGATGATCTGGAGGGTGGGAGCAGTGAGTTGTGATGATGATCTGGAGGGGGGAGCAGTGAGTTGTGATCTGGAGGGTGGGAGCAGTGAGTTGTGATGATCTGGAGGGTCGGAGCAGTGAGTTGTGATGATGATCTGGAGGGTGGGAGCAGTGAGTTGTGATGATGATCTTGAGGGTGGGAGCAGCGAGTTGTGATGATGATCTGGAGGGTGGGAGCAGCGAGTTGTGATGATGATCTGGAGGGTGGGAGCAGCGAGTTGTGATGATGATCTGGAGGGTGGGAGCAGCGAGTTGTGATCTGGAGGGTGGGAGCAGTGAGTTGTGATGATCTGGAGGGTGGGAGCAGCGAGTTGTTGTGATGATCTGGAGGGTGGGAGCAGTGAGTTGTGATGATGATCTGGAGGGTGGGAGCAGCGAGTTGTGATCTGGAGGGTGGGAGCAGTGAGTTGTGATGATCTGGAGGGTGGGAGCAGTGAGTTGTGATGATCTGGAGGGTGGGAGCAGTGAGTTGTGATGATCTGGAGGGTGGGAGCAGTGAGTTGTGATGATGATCTGGAGGGTGGGAACAGCGAGTTGTGATGATGATCTGGAGGGTGGGAGCAGTGAGTTGTGATGATGATCTGGCGGGTGGGAGCAGTGAGTTGTTGTGATGATGATCTGGAGGGTGGGAGCAGCGAGTTGTGATGATGATCTGGAGGGTGGGAGCAGTGAGTTGTGATGATGATCTGGAGGGTGGGAGCAGTGAGCTGTTGTGATGATCTGGAGGGTGGGAGCAGCGAGTTGTGATGATCTGGAGGGTGGGAGCAGTGAGTTGTGATGATGATCTGGAGGGTGGGAGCAGTGAGTTGTGATGATCTGGAGGGTGGGAGCAGTGAGTTGTGATGATGATCTGGAGGGTGGGAGCAGTGAGTTGTGATGATCTGGAGGGTGGGAGCAGCGAGTTGTGATGATCTGGAGGGTGGGAGCAGCGAGTTGTGATGATGATCTGGAGGGTGGGAGCAGTGAGTTGTGATGATGATCTGGAGGGTGGGAGCAGTGAGTTGTGATGATGATCTGGAGGGTGGGAGCAGTGAGTTGTGATGATCTGGAGGGTGGGAGCAGCGAGTTGTGATCTGGAGGGTGGGAGCAGCGAGTTGTGATGATCTGGAGGGTGGGAGCAGTGAGTTGTGATGATCTGGAGGGTGGGAGCAGTGAGTTGTGATGATCTGGAGGGTGGGAGCAGTGAGCTGTGATGATGATCTGGGGGGTGGGAGCAGTGAGTTGTGATGATGATCTGGAGGTTGGGAGCAGCGAGTTGTGATGATGATCTGGAGGGTGGGAGCAGTGAGTTGTGATGATGATCTGGAGGGTGGGAGCAGCGAGTTGTGATGATGATCTGGAGGGTGGGAGCAGTGAGTTGTTGTGATGATCTGGAGGGTGGGAGCAGTGAGCTGTGATGATGATCTGGAGGGTGGGAGCAGTGAGTTGTGATGATCTGGAGGGTGGGAGCAGTGAGTTGTGATGATCTGGAGGGGGGAGCAGTGAGTTGTGATGATGATCTGGAGGGTGGGAGCAGTGAGTTGTTGTGATGATCTGGAGGGTGGGAGCAGTGAGTTGTTGTGATGATCTGGAGGGTGGGAGCAGTGAGCTCTGATGATGATCTGGGGGGTGGGAGCAGTGAGTTGTGATGATGATCTGGAGGGTGGGAGCAGCGAGTTGTGATGATGATCTGGAGGGTGGGAGCAGTGAGTTGTGATGATGATCTGGAGGGTGGGAGCAGCGAGTTGTGATGATGATCTGGAGGGTGGGAGCAGTGAGTTGTTGTGATGATCTGGAGGGGGGAGCAGTGAGCTGTGATGATGATCTGGAGGGTGGGAGCAGTGAGTTGTGATGATGATCTGGAGGGTGGGAGCAGTGAGCTGTGATGATGATCTGGAGGGTGGGAGCAGTGAGCTGTGATGATGATCTGGAGGGTGGGAGCAGCGAGCTGTGATGATGATCTGGAGGGTGGGAGCAGCGAGCTGTGATGATGATCTGGAGGGTGGGAGCAGCGAGCTGTGATGATGATCTGGAGGGTGGGAGCAGCGAGTTGTGATGATGATCTGGAGGGTGGGAGCAGTGAGTTGTGATGATGATCTGGAGGGTGGGAGCAGTGAGTAGTGAGTTGTGATCTGGAGGGTGGGAGCAGTGAGTTGTGATGATCTGGAGGGTGGGAGCACTGAGTTGTGATGATGATCTGGAGGGGGGAGCAGTGAGTTGTTGTGATGATGATCTGGAGGGTGGGAGCAGCGAGTTGTGATGATGATCTGGAGGGTGGGAGCAGTGAGTTGTGATGATGATCTGGCGGGTGGGAGCAGTGAGTTGTTGTGATGATGATCTGGAGGGTGGGAGCAGCGAGTTGTGATGATGATCTGGAGGGTGGGAGCACTGAGTTGTGATGATGATCTGGAGGGTGGGAGCAGTGAGCTGTTGTGATGATCTGGAGGGTGGGAGCAGCGAGTTGTGATGATCTGGAGGGTGGGAGCAGTGAGTTGTGATGATGATCTGGAGGGTGGGAGCAGTGAGTTGTGATGATCTGGAGCGTGGGAGCAGTGAGTTGTGATGATGATCTGGAGGGTGGGAGCAGTGAGTTGTGATGATCTGGA
The DNA here is from genome assembly GCF_052327205.1 of Somniosus microcephalus. Lineage (NCBI taxonomy): Eukaryota > Metazoa > Chordata > Chondrichthyes > Squaliformes > Somniosidae > Somniosus > Somniosus microcephalus. The sequence goes on along the minus strand of NC_141006.1, from coordinate 500,729 downwards.
GGGTGGGAGCAGCGAGTTGTGATGATCTGGAGGGTGGGAGCAGCGAGTTGTGATGATGATCTGGAGGGTGGGAGCAGTGAGTTGTGATGATGATCTGGAGGGTGGGAGCAGTGAGTTGTGATGATGATCTGGAGGGTGGGAGCAGTGAGTTGTGATGATCTGGAGGGTGGGAGCAGCGAGTTGTGATCTGGAGGGTGGGAGCAGCGAGTTGTGATGATCTGGAGGGTGGGAGCAGCGAGTTGTGATGATGATCTGGAGGGTGGGAGCAGTGAGTTGTTGTGATGATCTGGAGGGTGGGAGCAGTGAGCTGTGATGATGATCTGGAGGGTGGGAGCAGTGAGTTATGATGATCTGGAGGGTGGGAGCAGTGAGTTGTGATGATCTGGAGGGGGGAGCAGTGAGTTGTGATGATGATCTGGAGGGTGGGAGCAGTGAGTTGTTGTGATGATCTGGAGGGTGGGAGCAGTGAGTTGTTGTGATGATCTGGAGGGTGGGAGCAGTGAGCTGTGATGATGATCTGGGGGGTGGGAGCAGTGAGTTGTGATGATGATCTGGAGGGTGGGAGCAGCGAGTTGTGATGATGATCTGGAGGGTGGGAGCAGTGAGTTGTGATGATGATCTGGAGGGTGGGAGCAGCGAGTTGTGATGATGATCTGGAGGGTGGGAGCAGTGAGTTGTTGTGATGATCTGGAGGGTGGGAGCAGTGAGCTGTGATGATGATCTGGAGGGTGGGAGCAGTGAGTTGTGATGATGATCTGGAGGGTGGGAGCAGTGAGCTGTGATGATGATCTGGAGGGTGGGAGCAGTGAGCTGTGATGATGATCTGGAGGGTGGGAGCAGTGAGCTGTGATGATGATCTGGAGGGTGGGAGCAGCGAGCTGTGATGATGATCTGGAGGGTGGGAGCAGCGAGCTGTGATGATGATCTGGAGGGTGGGAGCAGCGAGTTGTGATGATGATCTGGAGGGTGGGAGCAGTGAGTTGTGATGATGATCTGGAGGGTGGGAGCAGTGAGTAGTGAGTTGTGATCTGGAGGGTGGGAGCAGTGAGTTGTGATGATCTGGAGGGTGGGAGCAGTGAGTTGTGATGATGATCTGGAGGGGGGAGCAGTGAGTTGTTGTGATGATGATCTGGAGGGTGGGAGCAGCGAGTTGTGATGATGATCTGGAGGGTGGGAGCAGTGAGTTGTGATGATGATCTGGCGGGTGGGAGCAGTGAGTTGTTGTGATGATGATCTGGAGGGTGGGAGCAGCGAGTTGTGATGATGATCTGGAGGGTGGGAGCACTGAGTTGTGATGATGATCTGGAGGGTGGGAGCAGTGAGCTGTTGTGATGATCTGGAGGGTGGGAGCAGCGAGTTGTGATGATCTGGAGGGTGGGAGCAGTGAGTTGTGATGATGATCTGGAGGGTGGGAGCAGTGAGTTGTGATGATCTGGAGGGTGGGAGCAGTGAGTTGTGATGATGATCTGGAGGGTGGGAGCAGTGAGTTGTGATGATCTGGAGGGTGGGAGCAGCGAGTTGTGATGATCTGGAGGGTGGGAGCAGCGAGTTGTGATGATGATCTGGAGGGTGGGAGCAGTGAGTTGTGATGATGATCTGGAGGGTGGGAGCAGTGAGTTGTGATGATGATCTGGAGGGTGGGAGCAGTGAGTTGTGATGATCTGGAGGGTGGGAGCAGCGAGTTGTGATCTGGAGGGTGGGAGCAGCGAGTTGTGATGATCTGGAGGGTGGGAGCAGTGAGTTGTGATGATCTGGAGGGTGGGAGCAGTGAGTTGTGATGATCTGGAGGGTGGGAGCAGTGAGCTGTGATGATGATCTGGGGGGTGGGAGCAGTGAGTTGTGATGATGATCTGGAGGTTGGGAGCAGCGAGTTGTGATGATGATCTGGAGGGTGGGAGCAGTGAGTTGTGATGATGATCTGGAGGGTGGGAGCAGCGAGTTGTGATGATGATCTGGAGGGTGGGAGCAGTGAGTTGTTGTGATGATCTGGAGGGTGGGAGCAGTGAGCTGTGATGATGATCTGGAGGGTGGGAGCAGTGAGTTGTGATGATGATCTGGAGGGTGGGAGCAGTGAGTTGTGATGATCTGGAGGGGGGAGCAGTGAGTTGTGATGATGATCTGGAGGGTGGGAGCAGTGAGTTGTTGTGATGATCTGGAGGGTGGGAGCAGTGAGTTGTTGTGATGATCTGGAGGGTGGGAGCAGTGAGCTGTGATGATGATCTGGGGGGTGGGAGCAGTGAGTTGTGATGATGATCTGGAGGGTGGGAGCAGCGAGTTGTGATGATGATCTGGAGGGTGGGAGCAGTGAGTTGTGATGATGATCTGGAGGGTGGGAGCAGCGAGTTGTGATGATGATCTGGAGGGTGGGAGCAGTGAGTTGTTGTGATGATCTGGAGGGTGGGAGCAGTGAGCTGTGATGATGATCTGGAGGGTGGGAGCAGTGAGTTGTGATGATGATCTGGAGGGTGGGAGCAGTGAGCTGTGATGATGATCTGGAGGGTGGGAGCAGTGAGCTGTGATGATGATCTGGAGGGTGGGAGCAGTGAGCTGTGATGATGATCTGGAGGGTGGGAGCAGCGAGCTGTGATGATCTGGAGGGTGGGAGCAGCGAGCTGTGATGATGATCTGGAGGGTGGGAGCAGCGAGTTGTGATGATGATCTGGAGGGTGGGAGCAGTGAGTTGTGATGATGATCTGGAGGGTGGGAGCAGTGAGTAGTGAGTTGTGATCTGGAGGGTGGGAGCAGTGAGTTGTGATGATCTGGAGGGTGGGAGCAGTGAGTTGTGATGATGATCTGGAGGGGGGAGCAGTGAGTTGTTGTGATGATGATCTGGAGGGTGGGAGCAGCGAGTTGTGATGATCTGGAGGGTGGGAGCAGCGAGTTGTGATGATCTGGAGGGTGGGAGCAGTGAGCTGTGATGATGATCTGGAGGGTGGGAGCAGTGAGTTGTTGTGATGATCTGGAGGGTGGGAGCAGTGAGTTGTGATGATGATCTGGAGGGTGGGAGCAGTGAGTTGTGATGATGATCTGGAGGGTGGGAGCAGTGAGTTGTGATGATGATCTGGAGGGTGGGAGCAGTGAGTTGTTGTGATGACCTGGAGGGTGGGAGCAGTGATTTGTGATGATGATCTGGAGGGTGGGAGCAGTGAGTTGTTGTGATGATCTGGAGGGTGGGAGCAGTGAGTTGTGATGATGATCTGGAGGGTGGGAGCAGTGAGTTGTGATGACCTGGAGGGTGGGAGCAGTGAGTTGTGATGATGATCTGGAGGGTGGGAGCAGTGAGTTGTGATGATGATCTGGAGGGTGGGAGCAGTGAGTTGTGATCTGGAGGGTGGGAGCAGTGAGTTGTGATGATGATCTGGAGGGTGGGAGCAGTGAGTTGTGATGATCTGGAGGGTGGGAGCAGCGAGTTGTGATCTGGAGGGTGGGAGCAGTGAGTTGTGATGATGATCTGGAGGGTGGGAGCAGCGAGTTGTGATGATCTGGAGGGTGGGAGCAGTGAGTTGTGATGATGATCTGGAGGGTGGGAGCAGTGAGTTGTGATGATGATCTGGAGGGTGGGAGCAGTGAGTTGTGATGATGATCTGGAGGGTGGGAGCAGTGAGTTGTGATGATGATCTGGAGGGTGGGAGCAGTGAGTTGTGATGATGATCTGGAGGGTGGGAGCAGCGAGTTGTGATCTGGAGGGTGGGAGCAGTGAGTTGTGATGATGATCTGGAGGGTGGGAGCAGTGAGTTGTGATGATGATCTGGAGGGTGGGAGCAGTGAGTTGTGATGATGATCTGGAGGGTGGGAGCAGTGAGTTGTGATGATGTTCTGGAGGGTGGGAGCAGTGAGTTGTGATGATGATCTGGAGGGTGGGAGCAGCGAGTTGTGATCTGGAGGGTGGGAGCAGTGAGTTGTGATGATGATCTGGAGGGTGGGAGCAGCGAGTTGTGATGATGATCTGGAGGGTGGGAGCAGCGAGTTGTGATGATGATCTGGAGGGTGGGAGCAGCGAGTTGTGATGATGATCTGGAGGGTGGGAGCAGCGAGTTGTGATGATCTGGAGGGTGGGAGCAGTGAGTTGTGATGATGATCTGGAGGGTGGGAGCAGTGAGTTGTGATGATGATCTGGAGGGTGGGAGCAGCGAGTTGTGATGATCTGGAGGGTGGGAGCAGTGAGTTGTGATGATGATCTGGAGGGTGGGAGCAGTGAGTTGTTGTGATGATGATCTGGAGGGTGGGAGCAGTGAGTTGTTGTGATGATCTGGAGGGTGGGAGCAGTGAGTTGTGATGATGATCTGGAGGGTGGGAGCAGCGAGTTGTGATGATCTGGAGGGGGGAGCAGCGAGTTGTGATGATCTGGAGGGTGGGAGCAGCGAGTTGTGATGATGATCTGGAGGGTGGGAGCAGTGAGTTGTGATGATGATCTGGAGGGTGGGAGCAGTGAGTTGTGATGATCTGGAGGGTGGGAGCAGTGAGTTGTGATGATCTGGAGGGTGGGAGCAGCGAGTTGTGATGATCTGGAGGGTGGGAGCAGCGAGTTGTGATGATCTGGAGGGTGGGAGCAGCGAGTTGTGATGATGATCTGGAGGGTGGGAGCAGTGAGTTGTGATGATGATCTGGAGGGTGGGAGCAGCGAGTTGTGATGATGATCTGGAGGGTGGGAGCAGTGAGTTGTGATCTGGAGGGTGGGAGCAGCGAGTTGTGATGATGATCTGGAGGGTGGGAGCAGCGAGTTGTGATGATGATCTGGAGGGTGGGAGCAGTGAGTTGTGATGATGATCTGGAGGGGGGAGCAGCGAGTTGTGATGATCTGGAGGGTGGGAGCAGCGAGTTGTTGTGATGATCTGGAGGGTGGGAGCAGCGAGTTGTGATGATCTGGAGGGGGGAGCAGTGAGTTGTGATGATGATCTGGAGGGTGGGAGCAGCGAGTTGTTGTGATGATCTGGAGGGTGGGAGCAGTGAGTTGTGATGATCTGGAGGGTGGGAGCAGTGAGTTGTGATCTGGAGGGTGGGAGCAGCGAGTTGTGATGATCTGGAGGGTGGGAGCAGCGAGTTGTGATGATGATCTGGAGGGTGGGAGCAGTGAGTTGTGATGATCTGGAGGGTGGGAGCAGCGAGTTGTGATGATCTGGAGGGTGGGAGCAGCGAGCTGTGATGATGATCTGGAGGGTGGGAGCAGTGAGTTGTGATGATGATCTGGAGGGTGGGAGCAGTGAGTTGTGATGATGATCTGGAGGGTGGGAGCAGTGAGTTGTGATGATCTGGAGGGTGGGAGCAGTGAGCTGTGATGATGATCTGGAGGGTGGGAGCAGTGAGTTGTGATGATGATCTGGAGGGTGGGAGCAGTGAGCTGTGATGATGATCTGGAGGGTGGGAGCAGTGAGTTGTGATGATGATCTGGAGGGTGGGAGCAGTGAGCTGTGATGATGATCTGGAGGGTGGGAGCAGCGAGTTGTGATCTGGAGGGTGGGAGCAGCGAGTTGTTGTGATGATCTGGAGGGTGGGAGCAGCGAGTTGTTGTGATGATCTGGAGGGTGGGAGCAGTGAGTTGTGATGATCTGGAGGGTGGGAGCAGCGAGTTGTGATGATGATCTGGAGGGTGGGAGCAGTGAGTTGTGATGATGATCTGGAGGGTGGGAGCAGTGAGTTGTGATGATGATCTGGAGGGTGGGAGCAGTGAGTTGTGATCTGGAGGGTGGGAGCAGTGAGTTGTTGTGATGATCTGGAGGGTGGGAGCAGCGAGTTGTGATGATGATCTGGAGGGTGGGAGCAGTGAGTTGTGATGATGATCTGGAGGGTGGGAGCAGTGAGTTGTGATGATGATTTGGAGGGTGGGAGCAGCGAGTTGTGATGATCTGGAGGGGGGAGCAGCGAGTTGTGATGATCAGGAGGGTGGGAGCAGTGAGTTGTTGTGATGATCTGGAGGGTGGGAGCAGCGAGTTGTGATGATCTGGAGGGGGGAGCAGTGAGTTGTGATGATGATCTGGAGGGTGGGAGCAGTGAGTTGTGATGATCTGGAGGGTGGGAGCAGCGAGTTGTGATGATGATCTGGAGGGTGGGAGCAGCGAGTTGTGATGATCTGGAGGGTGGGAGCTGTGATGATGATCTGGAGGGTGGGAGCAGCGAGTTGTGATGATGATCTGGAGGGTGGGAGCAGTGAGTTGTGATGATCTGGAGGGTGGGAGCAGCGAGTTGTGATGATGATCTGGAGGGTGGGAGCAGCGAGTTGTGATGATGATCTGGAGGGTGGGAGCAGCGAGTTGTGATGATGATCTGGAGGGTGGGAGCAGTGAGTTGTGATGATGATCTGGAGGGTGGGAGCAGTGAGTTGTGATGATCTGGAGGGTGGGAGCAGCGAGTTGTGATGATGATCTGGAGGGTGGGAGCAGCGAGTTGTGATGATGATCTGGAGGGTGGGAGCAGCGAGTTGTGATGATCTGGAGGGTGGGAGCAGTGAGTTGTGATGATGATCTGGAGGGTGGGAGCAGTGAGTTGTGATGATGATCTGGAGGGTGGGAGCAGTGAGTTGTGATGATGATCTGGAGGGTGGGAGCAGCGAGTTGTGATGATCTGGAGGGTGGGAGCAGTGAGTTGTGATGATGATCTGGAGGGTGGGAGCAGTGAGTTGTTGTGATGATCTGGAGGGTGGGAGCAGTGAGTTGTGATGATGATCTGGAGGGTGGGAGCAGCGAGTTGTGATGATCTGGAGGGGGGAGCAGCGAGTTGTGATGATCTGGAGGGTGGGAGCAGCGAGTTGTGATGATGATCTGGAGGGTGGGAGCAGTGAGTTGTGATGATGATCTGGAGGGTGGGAGCAGTGAGTTGTGATGATCTGGAGGGTGGGAGCAGTGAGTTGTGATGATCTGGAGGGTGGGAGCAGCGAGTTGTGATGATGATCTGGAGGGGGGAGCAGCGAGTTGTGATGATGATCTGGAGGGTGGGAGCAGTGAGTTGTGATGATGATCTGGAGGGGGGAGCAGCGAGTTGTGATGATCTGGAGGGTGGGAGCAGCGAGTTGTTGTGATGATCTGGAGGGTGGGAGCAGCGAGTTGTGATGATCTGGAGGGGGGAGCTGTGAGTTGTGATGATGATCTGGAGGGTGGGAGCAGCGAGTTGTTGTGATGATCTGGAGGGTGGGAGCAGTGAGTTGTGATGATCTGGAGGGTGGGAGCAGTGAGTTGTGATCTGGAGGGTGGGAGCAGCGAGTTGTGATGATCTGGAGGGTGGGAGCAGCGAGTTGTGATGATGATCTGGAGGGTGGGAGCAGTGAGTTGTGATGATCTGGAGGGTGGGAGCAGCGAGTTGTGATGATCTGGAGGGTGGGAGCAGTGAGCTGTGATGATGATCTGGAGGGTGGGAGCAGTGAGTTGTGATGATGATCTGGAGGGTGGGAGCAGTGAGCTGTGATGATGATCTGGAGGGTGGGAGCAGTGAGTTGTGATGATGATCTGGAGGGTGGGAGCAGTGAGCTGTGATGATCTGGAGGGTGGGAGCAGTGAGTTGTGATGATGATCTGGAGGGTGGGAGCAGTGAGTTGTTGTGATGATCTGGAGGGTGGGAGCAGTGAGTTGTGATGATGATCTGGAGGGTGGGAGCAGTGAGTTGTGATGACCTGGAGGGTGGGAGCAGTGAGTTGTGATGATGATCTGGAGGGTGGGAGCAGTGAGTTGTGATGATCTGGAGGGTGGGAGCAGCGAGTTGTGATCTGGAGGGTGGGAGCAGTGAGTTGTGATGATGATCTGGAGGGTGGGAGCAGCGAGTTGTGATGATCTGGAGGGTGGGAGCAGTGAGTTGTGATGATGATCTGGAGGGTGGGAGCAGTGAGTTGTGATGATGATCTGGAGGGTGGGAGCAGCGAGTTGTGATCTGGAGGGTGGGAGCAGTGAGTTGTGATGATGATCTGGAGGGTGGGAGCAGCGAGTTGTGATGATCTGGAGGGTGGGAGCAGTGAGTTGTGATGATGATCTGGAGGGTGGGAGCAGTGAGTTGTGATGATGATCTGGAGGGTGGGAGCAGCGAGTTGTGATCTGGAGGGTGGGAGCAGTGAGTTGTGATGATGATCTGGAGGGTGGGAGCAGTGAGTTGTGATGATGAGTACTGTGTACAGTTTTGGTCGCCTCATCTGAGGAAGGATGTTCTTGCCATGGAGGGGGTGCAGCGGCGATTCACCAGGCTGATACCAGGAATGGCGGGAATGACCTATGAGGAGAGACTATGTAGTTTAGGGATGTACACACTGGAGTTTAGAAGATTGAGAGGGGACCTCATAGAAGTGTATAAAATTCTGACAGGTCTAGACAGACTGGATGCAGAAGGAATGTTTCCCTTGGCGGGTGAGAACAGAACTAGAGGACATAATTTAAGGATAAGGGCTAAACCATTTAGGACAGAGATGAGGGGGAATTTCTTCACTCAGAGAGTGGTGAACCTGTGGAACTCATTGCCACAGAGGGCAGTGTACGCCAACTCATTAAATATATTTAAGAGGGAATTAGATATATTTCTACGGGCAAAAGGGGTTAAGGGTTACGGAGAGAAGGCGGGGACGGGATACTGAATTAAAGGATCAGCCATGATCTCATTAAATGGCGGAGCAGGCACGAAGGGCCGAATGGCCTACTCCTGCTCCTATCTTCTATGTATCTATGTATGATCTGGAGGGTGGGAGCAGTGAGTTGTGATGATGATCTGGAGGGTGGGAGCAGTGAGTTGTGATGATGATCTGGAGGGTGGGAGCAGTGAGTTGTGATCTGGAGGGTGGGAGCAGCGAGTTGTGATGATCTGGAGGGTGGGAGCAGCGAGTTGTTATGATCTGGAGGGTGGGAGCAGCGAGTTGTGATGATGATCTGGAGGGTGGGAGCAGCGAGTTGTGATGATGATCTGGAGGGTGGGAGCAGTGAGTTGTGATGATGATCTGGAGGGTGGGAGCAGTGAGTTGTTGTGATGATGATCTGGAGGGTGGGAGCAGCGAGTTGTTGTGATGATCTGGAGGGTGGGAGCAGTGAGTTGTTGTGATGATCTGGAGGGTGGGAGCAGAGAGTTAAGATGATCTGGAGGGGGGAGCAGCGAGTTGTGATGATCTGGAGGGTGGGAGCAGCGAGTTGTGATGATGATCTGGAGGGTGGGAACAGTGAGTTGTGATGATGATCTGGAGGGTGGGAACAGTGAGTTGTTGTGATGATGATCTGGAGGGTGGGAGCAGCGAGTTGTTGTGATGATCTGGAGGGTGGGAGCAGTGAGTTGTTGTGATGATCTGGAGGGTGGGAGCAGCGAGTTGTGATGATCTGGAGGGGGGAGCAGCGAGTTGTGATGATCTGGAGGGTGGGAGCAGCGAGTTGTGATGATGATCTGGAGGGTGGGAGCAGTGAGTTGTGATGATGATCTGGAGGGTGGGAGCAGCGAGTTGTGATGATGATCTGGAGGGTGGGAGCAGCGAGTTGTGATGATGATCTGGAGGGTGGGAGCAGCGAGTTGTGATGATGATCTGGAGGGTGGGAGCAGCGAGTTGTGATGATCTGGAGGGTGGGAGCAGCGAGTTGTGATGATCTGGAGGGTGGGAGCAGTGAGTTGTGATGATGATCTGGAGGGTGGGAGCAGTGAGTTGTGATGATGATCTGGAGGGTGGGAGCAGCGAGTTGTGATGATCTGGAGGGTGGGAGCAGTGAGTTGTGATGATGATCTGGAGGGTGGGAGCAGTGAGTTGTTGTGATGATGATCTGGAGGGTGGGAGCAGCGAGTTGTTGTGATGATCTGGAGGGTGGGAGCAGTGAGTTGTTGTGATGATCTGGAGGGTGGGAGCAGTGAGTTGTGATGATGATCTGGAGGGTGGGAGCAGCGAGTTGTGATGATCTGGAGGGGGGAGCAGCGAGTTGTGATGATCTGGAGGGTGGGAGCAGCGAGTTGTGATGATGATCTGGAGGGTGGGAGCAGTGAGTTGTGATGATGATCTGGAGGGTGGGAGCAGTGAGTTGTGATGATCTGGAGGGTGGGAGCAGTGAGTTGTGATGATCTGGAGGGTGGGAGCAGTGAGTTGTGATGATCTGCAGGGTGGGAGCAGCGAGTTGTGATGATCTGGAGGGTGGGAGCAGCGAGTTGTGATGATGATCTGGAGGGTGGGAGCAGTGAGTTGTGATGATGATCTGGAGGGTGGGAGCAGCGAGTTGTGATGATGATCTGGAGGGTGGGAGCAGTGAGTTGTGATCTGGAGGGTGGGAGCAGCGAGTTGTGATGATGATCTGGAGGGTGGGAGCAGCGAGTTGTGATGATGATCTGGAGGGTGGGAGCAGTGAGTTGTGATGATGATCTGGAGGGGGGAGCAGCGAGTTGTAATGATCTGGAGGGTGGGAGCAGCGAGTTGTTGTGATGATCTGGAGGGTGGGAGCAGCGAGTTGTGATGATCTGGAGGGGGGAGCAGTGAGTTGTGATGATGATCTGGAGGGTGGGAGCAGCGAGTTGTTGTGATGATCTGGAGGGTGGGAGCAGTGAGTTGTGATGATCTGGAGGGTGGGCGCAGTGAGTTGTGATCTGGAGGGTGGGAGCAGCGAGTTGTGATGATCTGGAGGGTGGGAGCAGCGAGTTGTGATGATGATCTGGAGGGTGGGAGCAGTGAGTTGTGATGATCTGGAGGGTGGGAGCAGCGAGTTGTGATGATCTGGAGGGTGGGAGCAGCGAGCTGTGATGATGATCTGGAGGGTGGGAGCAGTGAGTTGTGATGATGATCTGGAGGGTGGGAGCAGTGAGTTGTGATGATGATCTGGAGGGTGGGAGCAGTGAGCTGTGATGATGATCTGGAGGGTGGGAGCAGTGAGTTGTGATGATGATCTGGAGGGTGGGAGCAGTGAGCTGTGATGAAGATCTGGAGGGTGGGAGCAGTGAGTTGTGATGATGATCTGGAGGGTGGGAGCAGTGAGTTGTGATCTGGAGGGTGGGAGCAGCGAGTTGTGATGATCTGGAGGGTGGGAGCAGCGAGTTGTGATGATCTGGAGGGGGGAGCAGTGAGTTGTGATGATGATCTGGAGGGTGGGAGCAGCGAGTTGTTGTGATGATCTGGAGGGTGGGAGCAGTGAGTTGTGATGATCTGGAGGGTGGGAGCAGTGAGTTGTGATCTGGAGGGTGGGAGCAGCGAGTTGTGATGATCTGGAGGGTGGGAGCAGCGAGTTGTGATGATGATCTGGAGGGTGGGAGCAGTGAGTTGTGATGATCTGGAGGGTGGGAGCAGCGAGTTGTGATGATCTGGAGGGTGGGAGCAGCGAGCTGTGATGATGATCTGGAGGGTGGGAGCAGTGAGTTGTGATGATGATCTGGAGGGTGGGAGCAGTGAGTTGTGATGATGATCTGGAGGGTGGGAGCAGTGAGCTGTGATGATGATCTGGAGGGTGGGAGCAGTGAGTTGTGATGATGATCTGGAGGGTGGGAGCAGTGAGCTGTGATGAAGATCTGGAGGGTGGGAGCAGTGAGTTGTGATGATGATCTGGAGGGTGGGAGCAGTGAGCTGTGATGATGATCTGGAGGGTGGGAGCAGCGAGTTGTGATCTGGAGGGTGGGAGCAGCGAGTTGTTGTGATGATCTGGAGGGTGGGAGCAGCGAGTTGTTGTGATGATCTGGAGGGTGGGAGCAGCGAGTTGTGATGATGATCTGGAGGGTGGGAGCAGCGAGTTGTGATGATGATCTGGAGGGTGGGAGCAGTGAGTTGTGATGATCTGGAGGGTGGGAGCAGTGAGTTGTGATGATGATCTGGAGGGTGGGAGCAGCGAGTTGTGATGATCTGGAGGGGGGAGCAGCGAGTTGTGATGATCTGGAGGGTGGGAGCAGTGAGTTGTGATGATCTGGAGGGGGGAGCAGTGAGTTGTGATGATGATCTGGAGGGTGGGAGCAGTGAGTTGTGATGATCTGGAGGGTGGGAGCAGCGAGTTGTGATGATGATCTGGAGGGTGGGAGCAGCGAGTTGTGATCTGGAGGGTGGGAGCAGCGAGTTGTGATGATCTGGAGGGTGGGAGCTGTGATGATGATCTGGAGGGTGGGAGCAGGGAGTTGTGATGATGATCTGGAGGGTGGGAGCAGTGAGTTGTGATGATCTGGAGGGTGGGAGCAGCGAGTTGTGATGATGATCTGGAGGGTGGGAGCAGCGAGTTGTGATGATGATCTGGAGGGTGGGAGCAGCGAGTTGTGATGATGATCTGGAGGGTGGGAGCAGTGAGTTGTAATGATGATCTGGAGGGTGGGAGCAGCGAGTTGTGATGATCTGGAGGGTGGGAGCAGTGAGTTGTGATGATCTGGAGGGTGGGAGCAGCGAGTTGTGATGATGATCTGGAGGGTGGGAGCAGCGAGTTGTGATGATGATCTGGAGGGTGGGAGCAGTGAGTTGTGATGATGATCTGGAGGGTGGGAGCAGTGAGTTGTGATGATGATCTGGAGGGTGGGAGCAGTGAGTTGTGATGATCTGGAGGGTGGGAGCAGCGAGTTGTGATGATCTGGAGGGTGGGAGCAGCGAGTTGTGATCTGGAGCTTGGGAGCAGTGAGTTGTGATGATCTGGAGGGTGGGAGCAGTGAGTTGTGATGATCTGGAGGGTGGGAGCAGTGAGTTGTGATGATCTGGAGGGTGGGAGCAGTGAGTTGTTGTGATGATCTGGAGGGTGGGAGCAGCGAGTTGTGATAATCTGGAGGGGGGGAGCAGCGAGTTGTGATGATGATCTGGAGGGGGGAGCAGTGAGTTGTGATCTGGAGGGTGGGAGCAGTGAGTTGTGATGATCTGGAGGGTGGGAGCAGTGAGTCGTGATGATGATCTGGAGGGTGGGAGCAGTGAGTTGTGATGATGATCTGGAGGGTGGGAGCAGTGAGTTGTGATGATCTGGAGGGTGGGAGCAGCGAGTTGTGATGATGATCTGGAGGGTGGGAGCAGCGAGTTGTGATCTGGAGGGTGGGAGCAGTGAGCTGTGATGATGATCTGGAGGGTGGGAGCAGTGAGTTGTGATCTGGAGGGTGGGAGCAGTGAGTTGTTGTGATGATCTGGAGGGTGGGAGCAGCGAGTTGTGATGATGATCTGGAGGGTGGGAGCAGTGAGTTGTGATGATGATCTGGAGGGTGGGAGCAGTGAGTTGTGATGATGATCTGGAGGGTGGGGGCAGCGAGTTGTGATGATCTGGAGGGGGGAGCAGCGAGTTGTGATGATCTGGAGGGTGGGAGCAGTGAGTTGTTGTGATGATCTGGAGGGTGGGAGCAGCGAGTTGTGATGATCTGGAGAGGGAAGCAGTGAGTTGTGATGATGATCTGGAGGGTGGGAGCAGTGAGTTGTGATGATCTGGAGGGTGGGAGCAGCGAGTTGTGATGATGATCTGGAGGGTGGGAGCAGCGAGTTGTGATCTGGAGGGTGGGAGCAGCGAGTTGTGATGATCTGGAGGGTGGGAGCTGTGATGATGATCTGGAGGGTGGGAGCAGCGAGTTGTGATGATGATCTGGAGGGTGGGAGCAGTGAGTTGTGATGATCTGGAGGGTGGGAGCAGCGAGTTGTGATGATGATCTGGAGGGTGGGAGCAGCGAGTTGTGATGATGATCTGGAGGGTGGGAGCAGTGAGTTGTGATGATGATCTGAAGGGGGGAGCAGTGAGTTGTGATGATGATCTGGAGGGTGGGAGCAGTGAGTTGTGATGATCTGGAGGGTGGGAGCAGCGAGTTGTGATGATGATCTGGAGGGTGGGAGCAGCGAGTTGTGATCTGGAGGGTGGGAGCAGTGAGTTGTGATGATCTGGAGGGTGGGAGCAGTGAGTAGTGATGATGATCTGGAGGGTGGGAGCAGTGAGTTGTGATGATCTGGAGGGTGGGAGCAGTGAGATGTGATGATCTGGAGGGTGGGAGCAGTGAGTAGTGATGATGATCTGGAGGGTGGGAGCAGCGAGTTGTGATGATGATCTGGAGGGTGGGAGCAGTGAGTTGTGATGATGATCTGGAGGGGGGAGCAGTGAGTTGTGATCTGGAGGGTGGGAGCAGTGAGTTGTGATGATCTGGAGGGTGGGAGCAGTGAGTTGTGATGATGATCTGGAGGGTGGGAGCAGCGAGTTGTGATGATGATCTGGAGGGTGGGAGCAGCGAGTTGTGATGATGATCTGGAGGGTGGGAGCAGCGAGTTGTGATGATGATCTGGAGGGTGGGAGCAGCGAGTTGTGATGATGATCTGGAGGGTGGGAGCAGCGAGTTGTGATCTGGAGGGTGGGAGCAGTGAGTTGTGATGATCTGGAGGGTGGGAGCAGCGAGTTGTTGTGATGATCTGGAGGGTGGGAGCAGTGAGTTGTGATGATGATCTGGAGGGTGGGAGCAGCGAGTTGTGATCTGGAGGGTGGGAGCAGTGAGTTGTGATGATCTGGAGGGTGGGAGCAGTGAGTTGTGATGATCTGGAGGGTGGGAGCAGTGAGTTGTGATGATCTGGAGGGTGGGAGCAGTGAGTTGTGATGATGATCTGGAGGGTGGGAGCAGCGAGTTGTGATGATGATCTGGAGGGTGGGAGCAGTGAGTTGTGATGATGATCTGGCGGGTGGGAGCAGTGAGTTGTTGTGATGATGATCTGGAGGGTGGGAGCAGCGAGTTGTGATGATGATCTGGAGGGTGGGAGCAGTGAGTTGTGATGATGATCTGGAGGGTGGGAGCAGTGAGCTGTTGTGATGATCTGGAGGGTGGGAGCAGCGAGTTGTGATGATCTGGAGGGTGGGAGCAGTGAGTTGTGATGATGATCTGGAGGGTGGGAGCAGTGAGTTGTGATGATCTGGAGGGTGGGAGCAGTGAGTTGTGATGATGATCTGGAGGGTGGGAGCAGTGAGTTGTGATGATCTGGAGGGTGGGAGCAGCGAGTTGTGATGATCTGGAGGGTGGGAGCAGCGAGTTGTGATGATGATCTGGAGGGTGGGAGCAGTGAGTTGTGATGATGATCTGGAGGGTGGGAGCAGTGAGTTGTGATGATGATCTGGAGGGTGGGAGCAGTGAGTTGTGATGTTCTGGAGGGTGGGAGCAGCGAGTTGTGATCTGGAGGGTGGGAGCAGCGAGTTGTGATGATCTGGAGGGTGGGAGCAGTGAGTTGTGATGATCTGGAGGGTGGGAGCAGTGAGTTGTGATGATCTGGAGGGTGGGAGCAGTGAGCTGTGATGATGATCTGGGGGGTGGGAGCAGTGAGTTGTGATGATGATCTGGAGGTTGGGAGCAGCGAGTTGTGATGATGATCTGGAGGGTGGGAGCAGTGAGTTGTGATGATGATCTGGAGGGTGGGAGCAGCGAGTTGTGATGATGATCTGGAGGGTGGGAGCAGTGAGTTGTTGTGATGATCTGGAGGGTGGGAGCAGTGAGCTGTGATGATGATCTGGAGGGTGGGAGCAGTGAGTTGTGATGATGATCTGGAGTGTGGGAGCAGTGAGTTGTGATGATCTGGAGGGGGGAGCAGTGAGTTGTGATGATGATCTGGAGGGTGGGAGCAGTGAGTTGTTGTGATGATCTGGAGGGTGGGAGCAGTGAGTTGTTGTGATGATCTGGAGGGTGGGAGCAGTGAGCTGTGATGATGATCTGGGGGGTGGGAGCAGTGAGTTGTGATGATGATCTGGAGGGTGGGAGCAGCGAGTTGTGATGATGATCTGGAGGGTGGGAGCAGTGAGTTGTGATGATGATCTGGAGGGTGGGAGCAGCGAGTTGTGATGATGATCTGGAGGGTGGGAGCAGTGAGTTGTTGTGATGATCTGGAGGGTGGGAGCAGTGAGCTGTGATGATGATCTGGAGGGTGGGAGCAGTGAGTTGTGATGATGATCTGGAGGGTGGGAGCAGTGAGCTGTGATGATGATCTGGAGGGTGGGAGCAGTGAGCTGTGATGATGATCTGGAGGGTGGGAGCAGTGAGCTGTGATGATGATCTGGAGGGTGGGAGCAGCGAGCTGTGATGATGATCTGGAGGGTAGGAGCAGCGAGCTGTGATGATGATCTGGAGGGTGGGAGCAGCGAGTTGTGATGATGATCTGGAGGGTGGGAGCAGTGAGTTGTGATGATGATCTGGAGGGTGGGAGCAGTGAGTAGTGAGTTGTGATCTGGAGGGTGGGAGCAGTGAGTTGTGATGATCTGGAGGGTGGGAGCAGTGAGTTGTGATGATGATCTGGAGGGGGGAGCAGTGAGTTGTTGTGATGATGATCTGGAGGGTGGGAGCAGCGAGTTGTGATGATCTGGAGGGTGGGAGCAGCGAGTTGTGATGATCTGGAGGGTGGGAGCAGTGAGCTGTGATGATGATCTGGAGGGTGGGAGCAGTGAGTTGTTGTGATGATCTGGAGGGTGGGAGCAGTGAGTTGTGATGATGATCTGGAGGGTGGGAGCAGTGAGTTGTGATGATGATCTGGAGGGTGGGAGCAGTGAGTTGTGATGATGATCTGGAGGGTGGGAGCAGTGAGTTGTTGTGATGACCTGGAGGGTGGGAGCAGTGAGTTGTGATGATGATCTGGAGGGTGGGAGCAGTGAGTTGTTGTGATGATCTGGAGGGTGGGAGCAGTGAGTTGTGATGATGATCTGGAGGGTGGGAGCAGTGAGTTGTGATGACCTGGAGGGTGGGAGCAGTGAGTTGTGATGATGATCTGGAGGGTGGGAGCAGTGAGTTGTGATGATGATCTGGAGGGTGGGAGCAGTGAGTTGTGATCTGGAGGGTGGGAGCAGTGAGTTGTGATGATGATCTGGAGGGTGGGAGCAGTGAGTTGTGATGATCTGGAGGGTGGGAGCAGCGAGTTGTGATCTGGAGGGTGGGAGCAGTGAGTTGTGATGATGATCTGGAGGGTGGGAGCAGCGAGCTGTGATGATCTGGAGGGTGGGAGCAGTGAGTTGTGATGATGATCTGGAGGGTGGGAGCAGTGAGTTGTGATGATGATCTGGAGGGTGGGAGCAGTGAGTTGTGATGATGATCTGGAGGGTGGGAGCAGTGAGTTGTGATGATGATCTGGAGGGTGGGAGCAGTGAGTTGTGATGATGATCTGGAGGGTGGGAGCAGCGAGTTGTGATCTGGAGGGTGGGAGCAGTGAGTTGTGATGATGATCTGGAGGGTGGGAGCAGTGAGTTGTGATGATGATCTGGAGGGTGGGAGCAGTGAGTTGTGATGATGATCTGGAGGGTGGGAGCAGTGAGTTGTGATGATGTTCTGGAGGGTGGGAGCAGTGAGTTGTGATGATGATCTGGAGGGTGGGAGCAGCGAGTTGTGATCTGGAGGGTGGGAGCAGTGAGTTGTGATGATGATCTGGAGGGTGGGAGCAGTGCGTTGTGATGATGATCTGGAGGGTGGGAGCAGTGAGTTGTGATGATGATCTGGAGGGTGGGAGCAGTGAGTTGTGATGATGATCTGGAGGGTGGGAGCAGTGAGTTGTGATGATGATCTGGAGGGTGGGAGCAGTGAGTTGTGATCTGGAGGGTGGGAGCAGCGAGTTGTGATGATCTGGAGGGTGAGAGCAGCGAGTTGTGATGATCTGGAGGGTGGGAGCAGCGAGTTGTGATGATGATCTGGAGGGTGGGAGCAGCGAGTTGTGATGATGATCTGGAGGGTGGGAGCAGTGAGTTGTGATGATGATCTGGAGGGTGGGAGCAGTGAGTTGTTGTGATGATGATCTGGAGGGTGGGAGCAGCGAGTTGTTGTGATGATCTGGAGGGTGGGAGCAGTGAGTTGTTGTGATGATCTGGAGGGTGGGAGCAGCGAGTTGTGATGATGATCTGGAGGGTGGGAGCAGCGAGTTGTGATGATGATCTGGAGGGTGGGAGCAGCGAGTTGTGATGATGATCTGGAGGGTGGGAGCAGCGAGTTGTGATGATCTGGAGGGTGGGAGCAGTGAGTTGTGATGATGATCTGGAGGGTGGGAGCAGTGAGTTGTGATGATGATCTGGAGGGTGGGAGCAGCGAGTTGTGATGATCTGGAGGGTGGGAGCAGTGAGTTGTGATGATGATCTGGAGGGTGGGAGCAGTGAGTTGTTGTGATGATGATCTGGAGGGTGGGAGCAGTGAGTTGTTGTGATGATCTGGAGGGTGGGAGCAGTGAGTTGTGATGATGATCTGGAGGGTGGGAGCAGCGAGTTGTGATGATCTGGAGGGGGGAGCAGCGAGTTGTGATGATCTGGAGGGTGGGAGCAGCGAGTTGTGATGATGATCTGGAGGGTGGGAGCAGTGAGTTGTGATGATGATCTGGAGGGTGGGAGCAGTGAGTTGTGATGATCTGGAGGGTGGGAGCAGCGAGTTGTGATGATCTGGAGGGTGGGAGCAGCGAATTGTGATGATCTGGAGGGTGGGAGCAGCGAGTTGTGATGATGATCTGGAGGGTGGGAGCAGTGAGTTGTGATGATGATCTGGAGGGTGGGAGCAGCGAGTTGTGATGATGATCTGGAGGGTGGGAGCAGTGAGTTGTGATCTGGAGGGTGGGAGCAGCGAGTTGTGATGATGATCTGGAGGGTGGGAGCAGCGAGTTGTGATGATGATCTGGAGGGTGGGAGCAGTGAGTTGTGATGATGATCTGGAGGGCGGAGCAGCGAGTTGTGATGATCTGGAGGGTGGGAGCAGCGAGTTGTTGTGATGATCTGGAGGGTGGGAGCAGCGAGTTGTGATGATCTGGAGGGGGGAGCAGTGAGTTGTGATGATGATCTGGAGGGTGGGAGCAGCGAGTTGTTGTGATGATCTGGAGGGGGGAGCAGTGAGTTGTGATGATCTGGAGGGTGGGAGCAGCGAGTTGTGATGATCTGGAGGGTGGGAGCAGCGAGCTGTGATGATGATCTGGAGGGTGGGAGCAGCGAGTTGTGATGATGATCTGGAGGGTGGGAGCAGTGAGTTGTGATGATGATCTGGAGGGTGGGAGCAGTGAGTTGTGATGATCTGGAGGGTGGGAGCAGTGAGCTGTGATGATGATCTGGAGGGTGGGAGCAGTGAGTTGTGATGATGATCTGGAGGGTGGGAGCAGTGAGCTGTGATGATGATCTGGAGGGTGGGAGCAGTGAGTTGTGATGATGATCTGGAGGGTGGGAGCAGCGAGTTGTGATCTGGAGGGTGGGAGCAGCGAGTTGTTGTGATGATCTGGAGGGTGGGAGCAGCGAGTTGTTGTGATGATCTGGAGGGTGGGAGCAGTGAGTTGTGATGATCTGGAGGGTGGGAGCAGCGAGTTGTGATGATGATCTGGAGGGTGGGAGCAGTGAGTTGTGATGATGATCTGGAGGGTGGGAGCAGTGAGTTGTGATGATGATCTGGAGGGTGGGAGCAGTGAGTTGTGATCTGGAGGGTGGGAGCAGTGAGTTGTTGTGATGATCTGGAGGGTGGGAGCAGCGAGTTGTGATGATGATCTGGAGGGTGGGAGCAGTGAGTTGTGATGATGATCTGGAGGGTGGGAGCAGTGAGTTGTGATGATGATTTGGAGGGTGGGAGCAGCGAGTTGTGATGATCTGGAGGGGGGAGCAGTGAGTTGTGATGATCAGGAGGGTGGGAGCAGTGAGTTGTTGTGATGATCTGGAGGGTGGGAGCAGCGAGTTGTGATGATCTGGAGGGGGGAGCAGTGAGTTGTGATGATGATCTGGAGGGTGGGAGCAGTGAGTTGTGATGATCTGGAGGGTGGGAGCAGCGAGTTGTGATGATGATCTGGAGGGTGGGAGCAGCGAGTTGTGATCTGGAGGGTGGGAGCAGCGAGTTGTGATGATCTGGAGGGTGGGAGCTGTGATGATGATCTGGAGGGTGGGAGCAGCGAGTTGTGATGATGATCTGGAGGGTGGGAGCAGTGAGTTGTGATGATCTGGAGGGTGGGAGCAGCGAGTTGTGATGATGATCTGGAGGGTGGGAGCAGCGAGTTGTGATGATGATCTGGAGGGTGGGAGCAGCGAGTTGTGATGATGATCTGGAGGGTGGGAGCAGTGAGTTGTGATGATGATCTGGAGGGTGGGAGCAGTGAGTTGTGATGATCTGGAGGGTGGGAGCAGCGAGTTGTGATGATGATCTGGAGGGTGGGAGCAGCGAGTTGTGATGATGATCTGGAGGGTGGGAGCAGCGAGTTGTGATGATCTGGAGGGTGGGAGCAGTGAGTTGTGATGATGATCTGGAGGGTGGGAGCAGTGAGTTGTGATGATGATCTGGAGGGTGGGAGCAGCGAGTTGTGATGATCTGGAGGGTGGGAGCAGTGAGTTGTGATGATGATCTGGAGGGTGGGAGCAGTGAGTTGTTGTGATGATCTGGAGGGTGGGAGCAGTGAGTTGTGATGATGATCTGGAGGGTGGGAGCAGCGAGTTGTGATGATCTGGAGGGGGGAGCAGCGAGTTGTGATGATCTGGAGGGTGGGAGCAGCGAGTTGTGATGATGATCTGGAGGGTGGGAGCAGTGAGTTGTGATGATGATCTGGAGGGTGGGAGCAGTGAGTTGTGATGATCTGGCGGGTGGGAGCAGTGAGTTGTGATGATCTGGAGGGTGGGAGCAGCGAGTTGTGATGATCTGGAGGGTGGGAGCAGCGAGTTGTGATGATCTGGAGGGTGGGAGCAGCGAGTTGTGATGATGATCTGGAGGGTGGGAGCAGTGAGTTGTGATGATGATCTGGAGGGTGGGAGCAGCGAGTTGTGATGATGATCTGGAGGGTGGGAGCAGTGAGTTGTGATCTGGAGGGTGGGAGCAGCGAGTTGTGATGATGATCTGGAGGGTGGGAGCAGCGAGTTGTGATGATGATCTGGAGGGGGGAGCAGCGAGTTGTGATGATGATCTGGAGGGTGGGAGCAGTGAGTTGTGATGATGATCTGGAGGGGGGAGCAGCGAGTTGTGATGATCTGGAGGGTGGGAGCAGCGAGTTGTTGTGATGATCTGGAGGGTGGGAGCAGCGAGTTGTGATGATCTGGAGGGGGGAGCTGTGAGTTGTGATGATGATCTGGAGGGTGGGAGCAGCGAGTTGTTGTGATGATCTGGAGGGTGGGAGCAGTGAGTTGTGATGATCTGGAGGGTGGGAGCAGTGAGTTGTGATCTGGAGGGTGGGAGCAGCGAGTTGTGATGATCTGGAGGGTGGGAGCAGCGAGTTGTGATGATGATCTGGAGGGTGGGAGCAGTGAGTTGTGATGATCTGGAGGGTGGGAGCAGCGAGTTGTGATGATCTGGAGGGTGGGAGCAGCGAGCTGTGATGATGATCTGGAGGGTGGGAGCAGTGAGTTGTGATGATGATCTGGAGGGTGGGAGCAGTGAGTTGTGATGATGATCTGGAGGGTGGGAGCAGTGAGCTGTGATGATGATCTGGAGGGTGGGAGCAGTGAGTTGTGATGATGATCTGGAGGGTGGGAGCAGTGAGCTGTGATGATGATCTGGAGGGTGGGAGCAGTGAGTTGTGATGATGATCTGGAGGGTGGGAGCAGTGAGCTGTGATGATGATCTGGAGGGTGGGAGCAGCGAGTTGTGATCTGGAGGGTGGGAGCAGCGAGTTGTTGTGATGACCTGGAGGGTGGGAGCAGCGAGTTGTTGTGATGATCTGGAGGGTGGGAGCAGTGAGTTGTGATGATGATCTGGAGGGTGGGAGCAGCGAGTTGTGATGATGATCTGGAGGGTGGGAGCAGTGAGTTGTGATGATGATCTGGAGGGTGGGAGCAGTGAGTTGTGATCTGGAGGGTGGGAGCAGCGAGTTGTGATGATGATCTGGAGGGTGGGAGCAGTGAGTTGTGATGATGATCTGGAGGGTGGGAGCAGTGAGTTGTGATGATGATCTGGAGGGTGGGAGCAGCGAGTTGTGATGATCTGGAGGGGGGAGCAGCGAGTTGTGATGATCTGGAGGGTGGGAGCAGTGAGTTGTTGTGATGATCTGGAGGGTGGGAGCAGCGAGTTGTGATGATCTGGAGGGGGGAGCAGTGAGTTGTGATGATGATCTGGAGGGTGGGAGCAGTGAGTTGTGATGATCTGGAGGGTGGGAGCAGCGAGTTGTGATGATGATCTGGAGGGTGGGAGCAGCGAGTTGTGATCTGGAGGGTGGGAGCAGCGAGTTGTGATGATCTGGAGGGTGGGAGCTGTGATGATGATCTGGAGGGTGGGAGCAGCGAGTTGTGATGATGATCTGGAGGGTGGGAGCAGTGAGTTGTGATGATCTGGAGGGTGGGAGCAGCGAGTTGTGATGATGATCTGGAGGGTGGGAGCAGCGAGTTGTGATGATGATCTGGAGGGTGGGAGCAGTGAGTTGTGATGATGATCTGGAGGGTGGGAGCAGTGAGCTGTGATGATCTGGAGGGGGGGAGCAGTGAGTTGTGATGATGATCTGGAGGGTGGGAGCAGTGAGTTGTGATGATCTGGAGCGGGGTAGCAGTGAGTTGTGATGATGATCTGGAGGGTGGGAGCAGTGAGTTGTGATCTGGAGGGTGGGAGCAGTGAGCTGTGATGATCTGGAGGGTGGGAGCAGTGAGTTGTGATGATGATCTGGAGGGTGGGAGCAGTGAGCTGTGATGATGATCTGGAGGGTGGGAGCAGTGAGTTGTGATGATCTGGAGGGTGGGAGCAGTGAGTTGTGATGATGATCTGGAGGGTGGGAGCAGTGAGCTGTGATGATGATCTGGAGGGGGGGAGCAGTGAGCTGTGATGATGATCCGGAGGGTGGGAGCAGTGAGCTGTGATGATGATCTGGAGGGTGGGAGCAGTGAGTTGTGATCTGGAGGGTGGGAGCAGTGAGTTGTGATGATCTGGAGGGTGGGAGCAGTGAGCTGTTGTGATGATCCGGAGGGTGGGAGCAGTGAGCTGTGATGATGATCTGGAGGGTGGGAGCAGTGAGTTGTGATCTGGAGGGTGGGAGCAGTGAGTTGTGATGATCTGGAGGGTGGGAGCAGTGAGTTGTGATGATGATCTGGAGGGTGGGAGCAGAGAGTTGTGATGATGATCTGGAGGGTGGGAGCAGCGAGTTGTGATGATGATCTGGAGGGGGGGAGCAGCGAGCTGTGATGATGATCTGGAGGGTGGGAGCAGTGAGCTGTGATGATGATCTGGAGGGTGGGTGCAGCGAGTTGTGATGATGATCTGGAGGGTGGGAGCAGTGAGTTGTGATGATGATCTGGAGGGTGGGAGCAGTGAGTTGTGATGATGATCTGGAGGGTGGGAGCAGTGAGTTGTGATGATGATCTGGAGGGTGGGAGCAGTGAGTTGTGATGATGATCTGGAGGGGGGGAGCAGTGAGTTGTTGTGATGATGATCTGGAGGGTGGGAGCAGTGAGTTGTGATGATCTGGAGGGTGGGAGCAGTGAGTTGTGATGATGATCTGGAGGGTGGGAGCAGTGAGTTGTGATGATGATCTGGAGGGTGGGAGCAGTGAGTTGTGATGATGATCTGGAGGGTGGGAGCAGTGAGTTGTGATGATGATCTGGAGGGTGGGAGCAGTGAGTTGTGATGATGATCTGGAGGGTGGGAGCAGTGAGTTGTGATGATGATCTGGAGGGGGGGAGCAGTGAGTTGTTGTGATGATGATCTGGAGGGTGGGAGCAGTGAGTTGTGATGATGATCTGGAGGGTGGGAGCAGCGAGTTGTGATGATGATCTGGAGGGTGGGAGCAGTGAGCTGTGATGATCTGGAGGGGGGAGCAGTGAGTTGTGATGATCTGGAGGGTGGGAGTAGTGAGTTGTGATGATCTGGAGGGTGGGAGCAGCGAGTTGTTGTGATGATCTGGAGGGGGGAGCAGTGAGTTGTGATGATCTGGAGGGTGGGAGTAGTGAGTTGTAATGATCTGGAGGGTGGGAGCAGCGAGTTGTTGTGATGATCTGGAGGGGTTAGCAGTGAGTTGTGATGATGATCTGGAGGGTGGGAGCAGCGAGTTGTGATGATGATCTGGAGGGTGGGAGCAGTGAGTTGTGATGATCTGGAGGGTGGGAGCAGTGAGTTGTGATGATCTGGAGGGTGGGAGTAGTGAGTTGTGATGATCTGGAGGGTGGGAGCAGCGAGTTGTTGTGATGATCTGGAGGGTGGGAGCAGTGAGCTGTCATGATGATCTGGGGGGTGGGAGCAGCGAGTTGTTGTGATGATCTGGAGGGTGGGAGCAGTGAGTTGTGATGATGATCCGGAGGGTGGGAGCAGCGAGTTGTGATGATCTGGAGGGTGGGAGCAGCGAGTTGTTGTGATGATCTGGAGGGTGGGAGTAGTGAGTTGTGATGATGATCTGGAGGGTGGGAGCAGTGAGTTGTGATGATGATCTGGAGGGTGGGAGCAGCGAGTTGTGATGATGATCTGGAGGGTGGGAGCAGCGAGTTGTGATGATGATCTGGAGGGTGGGAGCAGTGAGCTGTGATGATGATCTGGAGGGGGGAGCAGTGAGTTGTGATGATCTGGAGGGTGGAATAGTGAGTTGTGATGATGATCTGGAGGGTGGGAGCAGTGAGTTGTGATGATGATCTGGAGGGTGGGAGCAGTGAGTTGTGATGATGATCTGGAGGGTGGGAGCAGTGAGTTGTGATGATGATCTGGAGGGTGGGAGCAGTGAGTTGTGATGATGATCTGGAGGGTGGGAGCAGCGAGTTGTGATGATGATCTGGAGGGTGGGAGCAGTGAGTTGTGATGATCTGGAGGGTGGGAGCAGTGAGCTGTGATGATGATCTGGAGGGTGGGAGCAGTGAGTTGTGATGATGATCTGAGGGTGGGAGCAGTGAGTTGTGATGATGATCTGGAGGGTGGGAGCAGTGAGCTGTGATGATGATCTGGAGGGTGGGAGCAGTGAGTTGTGATGATCTGGAGGGTGGGAGCAGTGAGCTGTGATGATGATCTGGAGGGTGGGAGCAGTGAGTTGTGATGATCTGGAGGGTGGGAGCAGTGAGTTGTGATGATGATCTGGAGGGTGGGAGCAGTGAGTTGTGATGATGATCTGGAGGGGGGGAGCAGTGAGCTGTGATGATGATCTGGAGGGGGGGAGCAGTGAGTTGTGATGATGATCTGGAGGGTGGGAGCAGCGAGTTGTGATGATCTGGAGGGGGGAGCAGTGAGTTGTGATGATGATCTGGAGGGTGGGAGCAGTTCAATCGTAACTTTCAAAAGGGAATTGGTTAAAGAGAAAAAAAAGACTTGCATTTACATAGCGCCTTTCACTTCCACCGGATGTCTCAAAGCGCTTTACAGCCAATGAAGTACTATTTGAAGTGGAGTCACTGTTGTAATGTGGGAAACGCGGCAGCCAATTTGCGCACAGCAAGGTCCCACAAACAGCAATGTGATACTGACCAGATCATCTGTTTTTGTTATGTTGGTTGAGGGCCCCAGGACACCGGGGAGAACTCCCCTCAAATACTCAAAGGGGAAACATTTACAGGGCTTTGGGGCAAGAGCAGGGGAGTGGCACCAATTGGATAGCCTTTTCAACAGGCACGATGGGCCGAATGGCCTCCTTCTGTGCTGTATGATTCTATGATAAATGGTTGGTGATAATATTGGATGATTATATTGGCTGATTATACTGGATGATATTAAATGATGAGGACAATGGCTGGTAATGATATTGTAAATTTTTAAACATTCACTTTCCAAGCTACCAAGAAAAAGATGACACCTGAATCATTAGGGCAGAGGAGGCGCAAAAAACGATGCATCGCTAGCCCTCATATCACAGAAGAAGATTATGAATTGTGGCAAAATTGTGAGTATAATATTTTGGGTACTTTAGCTAACACAAGTGGGACGGAGGCTGGGGTAGCGGACTTTCCATCCTTATGAAGTGGGGAGTTCGTTAGTAATGAAACTGACCAATCACAATAATTGATACACATCTTTATCAGATATTGCAGTTGAAAAGGATGCAGATCGGTGAGTTACTGAGATAGTGATCGATGTGTTACTGAGATACTGATCGGTGAGTTACTGAGATATTGATTGGTGAGTTACTGAGCTAATGATCGGTGTGTTACTGAGATACTGATCGGTGAGTTACTGAGGTACTGATTGGTGTGTTACTGAGCTAATGATCAGTGTGTTACTGGGATATTGATCGGTGTGTTACTGAGATACTGATCGGTGTGTTACTGAGATATTGATCGGTGTGTTACTGCGATACTGATCGGTGTGTTACTGAGATACTGATCGGTGAGTTACTGAGATACTGATCGGTGTGTTACTGGGATATTGATCGGTGTGTTACTGAGGTACTGATTGGTGTGTTACTGAGCTAATGATTGGTGTGTTACTGGGATATTGATCGGTGTGTTACTGAGGTACTGATTGGTGTGTTACTGAGCTAATGATCGGTGTGTTACTGGGATATTGATCGGTGTGTTACTGAGATACTGATCGGTGTGTTACTGGGATATTGATTGGTGAGTTACTGAGATATTGATCGGTGTGTTACTGAGACACTGATCGGTGTGTTACTGAGATATTGATCGGTGCATTACTGGGATATTGATCGGTGTGTTACTGAGATACTGATCGGTGAGTTACTGAGATATTGATCAGTGTGTTACTGGGATATTGATCGGTGTGTTACTGAGATATTGATTGGTGCATTACTGAGCTACTGATCGGTGTGTTACTGGGATATTGATTGGTGAGTTACTGGGATATTGATCGGTGTGTTACTGAGATATTGATCGGTGTGTTACTGGGATATTGATCGGTGTGTTACTGGGATATTGATCGGTGTGTTACTGGGATATTGATCGGTGTGTTACTGGGATATTGATCGGTGTGTTACTGAGATACTGATTGGTGTGTTACTGAGATACTGATCGGTGTGTTACTGAGATACTGATCGGTGTGTTACTGAGATATTGATCGGTGTGTTACTGAGATACTGATCGGTGTGTTACTGAGATATTGATTGGTGAGTTACTGAGATATTGATTGATACGTTAAAAAAGAAAGAACTTGCATTTATATAGTACCTTTCACAACTTCATGGTGTCCCTAAAATCTTCTGCCAATTATCTCCCGAATCTCACACCAACACCTTCCACTTCTCACACCTCCCACCAACCATCTCCCACCAACCACCTCTCATAACTTCCAACCCTTTCTCACACCTCCCACCAATGCCAACCATCTCCCACCAAATATCTCCTGAACCTCACACTAACCACCTCTCATCCCTCACATCAACCATCTCCCATCCAGCACACCTCACACCAATCAGTGACTGATCTAATTTTCAGACAAAAGAAGAGAGCTATAGAGGGCAAAATGATACAAGATAGTGAGACAATAGGACTGCCATGCCACCACTGGGGGAGGGTGTAATTACAGCGTGACAAGTTTACATAGGCAGCTTCTTTACACACGTGGACATAGGAATTTATGATGGGAAAAGTTAACAGGAAGTGTGTATGGATATGATAGCTCGATATTTGAAAAACAGTCAGCTACCACTTTAAATCCTTTGCCTTGTCAAAATTTCAATCCTTCCCTTGCAAACCCACCCCGTTCCCACTTCTTTCCAACCCTTCCCCAACCCTACACACTTACCATGTGCAACACCACAGGAGATCTACCAGTGAAAAGGAAATGGTTCTTAAAGGAAGATTCAGGTCTTGATGATGACTGCACTGAGAGATTTTTTATATCAATTTTCTACCTTCTATTAGAAGCCTGCTCCTCACTGTCAGCTACATTCATTTGTGTTGTCAAATTCATTACTTTATCAGGTGGCAAATGGGAAGCTGAAACAAGGGAAGTTGTAGAACAAGTGTACAAGAAACTGGAGAAGGTCAGCTCCACTGGCTCCGATGAAGAGGAACTGTTCAACTCTCTGAAGTATGTATGTTACAAACGAGGTGTCAACAGAAAACAACACACTATTCAGAACTGTTCAACATGTTTTCATGTGTCCAACTCAATTATTTTAATATTCTTTGTTTTTATTCGGTCAATTCCAGTTGGGTGATCCAGTAAGGTGCAACATCAGAGAACCTTTGGTGCCCGTCCGCTCCCTCCTTCAGACACTGTTCAGCCAGTTGTTCCTGAGTGTCTGCAGCCAGAATGCACCTCCCCTTTAAGAGGTACTGGCTGCCTTTAAGTAGCATCATGGACGCCCAACATCGCCTGATATCACCCCCCAGCCCAATCAGCATGCAACCATCATGAATATTGTGTGCTGCCTGCATTGACCTTATCTGGCGTGGGCAGTGCCTATTTTCCAGCGCGATTGGATTTCTAGGCCTCTCTCTTAATGTACTTCCATCCCATGCAAGTTTTTTTCATATTCCCTTTTTACACATCTTATTACTTTCTTTATATCCCTTTGTTGCTTTTTATAGCTCTCACAGTCCACTGGATTTCCAATTTTCCTTGCATATGTGTAAGCCTTTTCTTTTAGCTTGACACTGTCTCTTACCTCGTTTGTTGACCATGGTTACTTAACCATACAAAGGTAGTCTTTGCCTTTTGGGAGTATGTACAGATTACTGGGGTCAACTTATTTCTCATCCCTTCGAAGTTTGCATTCTTTAAATTTAAAACCTTGGTTTGTGGCTCTCTTTGCTGGGAGTGTACTATAGGCCCCCAAACAGTCAGGGGGAGATAGAGGAACAGATATGTAGGCAAATCTCAGAGAAGTGCGAAAATAATAGGGTAATAATAGCGGGGGATTTCAACTTCCCCAATATTAATTGGGATAGTCAGAGTGTGAAAGGCTTAGAGGGTGCAGAATTCTTAAAGTGCATCCAAGAGAGCTTTTTGAGCCAACATGTAGAAAGTCCTACAAGAGAGGGGGCGGTACTGGACCTAATTCTAGGGAATGTAGCCGGGCAAGTGGTGGAAGTGTCAGTAGGAGAGCATTTTGGCGACAGTGACCATAATTCGGTGAGATTTAAGGTGGTCATGGAAAAAGACAAAGACGGCCCGGAAATAAGGGTTCTAAATTGGGGGAAGGCCAATTTTAATATGATAAGGCAGGATCTGGCCAAAGTGGACTGGGAGCAGCTACTTATAGGAAAATCCACATCAAAACAGTGGGAGACTTTCAGAAGGGAAATAGAGAGAGTACAACGCCAACATGTTCCTGTAAAGGTCAAGGGTAGGACCAACAAGCAAAGGGAACCTTGGATGACAAGGGATATACAAAAATGCATTAGGAAAAAAAGGGGGGCTTTTGGCAATTACAAAAGACTAAAGACGGAGGAAGCCCTAGAGGAGTATAAAAAGTGCAGGGGCATACTTAAAAGAGAAATTAGGAGGGCAAGGAGGGGCCATGAAATAACACTGGTGAGCAAAATAAAGGAAAATCCTAAGATGTTTTAAAGTATATTAAGGGCAAGAGGATAACCAGGGAAAGGGTTGGGCCCATTAGGCACCAAAGTGGCAATCTGTGTGTAGAGCCAGATGATGTAGGCGGGGTTTTAAATGAATTTTTTACATCTGTGTTCACTATGGAGAAAGACGATGTAGACATAGAAATCGGGCAAGGGGACTGTGACATACTTGAACATATTAGCATCGAGAGGGAGGAGGTACTAGCGGTTTTAGCAGGCCAAAAAGTGGATAAATCCCCAGGCCCGGACGAGATGTATCCCAGGCTGTTGTGTGAGGCAAAGGAGGAGATTGTAGGGGCTCTGACACAAATTTTCAGAACCTCTCTGGCCACAGGGGATGTACCAGAGGACTGGAGAACAGCTAACGTAGTACCATTATTCAAGAAGGGTAGCAGGGATAAACCAGGGAATTACAGGCCAGTGAGCCTAACATCTGTGGTAGGGAAATTATTGGAAAAAATTCTGAGGGACAAAATTAGTCACCACTTGGAGAGGCAAGGATTAATCGGGGATAGTCAGCATGGCTTTGTCAAGGGTAAATCATGTCTGACCAATCTGATTGAATTTTTCGAGGGGGTGACTAGGTGTGTGGATGAGGGAAATGCTGTGGATGTGGTTTACATGGACTTCAGTAAAGCTTTTGACAAAGTCCTGCATAGGAGACTGGTCAAGAAGGTAAGAGCCCATGCGATCCAGGGTGCCTTGGCGCGTTGGATCCTAAACTGGCTGAGTGGCAGGAGGCAGAGGGTGATGGTCGAAGGTTGCTTTTGTGACTGGAAGCCTGTGTCCAGTGGGGTACCTCAGGGATCGGTGCTGGGTCCCTTGCTGTTTGTGATCTACATAAATGATTTGGATGAGAATGTAAAAGGTATGATCAGTAAGTTCGCAGATGACACGAAAATTGGTGGGGTGGTAAATTGCGAGGAGGAAAGCCTCAGGCTACAGGACGATATAAATGGGTTGGTCAGATGGGCGGAAAAGTGGCAAATGGAATTTAACCCTGAAAAGTGTGAGGTGATGCATTTTGGACGGACAAATAAAGCAAGGGAATACACAATGAGTGGTAGGACCCTAGGAAGTACAGAGCGTCAGAGGGACCTTGGTGTACATGTACATAGATCCCTGAAGGCAGCGGAACAGGTAGATAAGGTGGTTAAAAAGGCATATGGGATACTTGCCTTCATTAGCCCAGGCATAGAATATAAGAGCAAGGAGGTTATGATGGAGCTGTACAAAACGCTGGTGAGGCCACAGCTGGAGTACTGTGTGCAGTTCTGGTCGCCTCACTATAGAAAGGATGTGATTGCTTTGGAGAGGGTGCAGAGAAGATTCACCAGGATGTTACCTGGGATGGAGCGCCTCAGCTATGAAGAAAGGCTAAACAGGCTGGGGTTGTTTTCCTTGGAGCAAAGAAGGCTGAGGGGGGACCTGATTGAGGTGTACAAAATGATGAGGGGCATCGATAGGGTGGATAAAGAGGAACTTTTCCCCTTAGTAGGGGGGTCAATAACAAGGGGGCATAGATTCAGGGTAAGGGGCAGGAGATTTAGAGGGGATTTGAGGAGGAACTTTTTCACCCAGAGGGTGGTTGGAATCTGGAACTCACTGCCTGAAAGGGTGGTAGAGGCAGGAACCCTCACAACATTCAAGAAGCATTTGGATGAGCACTTGAAATGCCATTGCATACAAGGCTATGGACCAAATGCTGGAAAATGGGATTAGACTGGACAGGGATTGATGGACGGCGCAGACACGATGGGCCGAAGGGCCTCTTTCTGTGCTGTAAAACTCTATGACTCTATGACTCTTCTCCCTCTCAAATCAAATATCAAATTCAATCATATTATGATCAATATTCGCAAGAAGTTCCCTATGATTAGATTGCTAACAGATTCATTACTCATCACTAAATCGAGTGTGGCCTGTTCCCTTGTCGGTTCCAAAACACATTGGCTGAAATTTTGCCGGTGCTCAGTGGATGGGATCGGTGGCAGGTTGCCAGTTAAATGTGAATTGATTGACAGCAGGTCGGGAGCCCCCTGTCAAATCGCACACACTTGCCTTTCCCGATGTTGGGTCTGCCAGCGCTGAGCAGACCCGCCACACAGTGGCGGGGGAGCCAATTTAAATGATTAGTGGCTTGCTTACAGCCACTTAACAATAGTTTTAAACTTATCTTTTGAATTTGACAGCTCGCCCACGGGTTTCATGCTTTTGCTAGACCATGTCTGTGAAGCTGAGGCGGGAGTTCAGTGGCCATTGAATCAGCTGATGAGTTGACAGCTTCACATATACAGTAAAAGCTCCCACCTTACAGAGATATCTTCCCTCAGCCACAAGCTCTTCCTCACTGCATTTCCACAACAGTTTCACCATGCTGCAAGTCTCCATCCAGTCTGACCTCATTACCACTCTCACCATTGACAAATCGCTTCTGTCATCTATTCCATCAGCATGGGTGCCCTTTATACTCTCTCACCTTGGTCCTCAGAATCTCACCACGATCAGCCCCAACAACACCAGCCTTCTCTGCAATCAACTGATGCTGCACAGGACAGAGGGCATCAGCACCCGAGCACATTGCTGCCCGGGAGGCCAGGGATGGCCTCACCATGGCCAGATTTACTTCACTTGATGCTGTACACCCTGGCTGCCACATGATGTGCCAGGTTGGAACCGTCCCACACCAACTCCATAAAGCATCCCTACAATGACCAAGCCATTCCTTTCACAATCATCACCATTACGGGGGGTACAGTTATGCCTCACCATTCACTGCAACTCACTAAGCCACTTCCAAAGATGCACACAAATCTGTCCAAGAACACAAAGTGTTGAAAATAAAGGTTTCAATGTTTGACACCACATTAACAGAAACTTTACAAGGACATTGCATAAAACACCCAAATGATTATCCTTGTGTGTTAGTTGGTATGATTGCACTAGGATGTGGGTGAGTGTGAGGGGTGGCTGGTGAGATGGGGATGTGATAATATAGATAGAGATGGGTGGAGGTCCAAGGTAAGTTGGTGTGAGTAAAAATGTGCAGGAGTAGGGTAGGGAAGGCAGAGTGATGGGGATGTGATGAGAGGCACAGCAGGATGAGGTTGAGTGTGGCTTTGTACTAACGTTTCGTGATCTACTGAGATCATTGAAACGTTTGTGGCACTGCACCCAGGTCCTCCTGACCACATACAAAAGCAAAATACTGCGGATGCTGGAAATCTGAAATAAAAACAGAAAATGCTGGAAATACTCAGCAGGTCAGGCAGCATCTGTGGAGAGAGAAACAGAGTTAACGTTTCAGGTCGATGACCCTTCGTCAGAACTGCTTGTGCCCTCCTCTGCAATGTGCAACCAGGCTGGGTTGATCTACTAGGGAGGTCTCTTCTGCCCATGAGAAGGGAAGAGGACCTCCTTGTGTGCTGTGACTCCCTTCATAAGTATATGGAGGGAGTCATGGGAGAGCCTGGGTGCAGCCCTGCACCTTGTGCAGTCATTGTCAGTGTTTGCAGCACCTCAATGCTGTAGAACACTGACAGCACAAATGTCAAGAAAAATGTGGCCATGGTCTCTTTAAGTAAACCGGCTGATGACACGTCATCAAATGACATCACCAGACCCGCTTCCTTTTAATTGGCCAGGAAATGCACTGGGTGAGCTTAATAAGCCCAATCAAGGGAAATTCATTTTACACAGCGGGACCCTCCACCGATGTCGCCCACCATCGACCCGCCGACGTGAGCAAAATCGCGGCCATTGTTCTAGAAAACTGCCCTGAAAACATTCTAGAAATTCATTGCCTTTAATAGTTCAGCTTTTCTGCTTCTCCCAGTCGGTGTGAAAAATTAGAATCTCCCATTATAATCATTCTGTTTCTCCTACATGCTTCCCTGATCACCGTATTTATAAATCACTCCACTACATCAGCACTATCAGGAGGTCTGTAGACAACCCCCGCCAGAGTCCTGCATCCTTTGCTGTTCCTTAGTTCAACCCAGATTGTTTCCACTGCTTGATCACCCTTACTGAAATCTTTTATTTCTACTGCTAGAATTGTGTCTTTTATCAATATTGCTCCTCCTCCTCCTTTCCCAATTTCCCAGTCCTTTCTATAGATTCTCTAGCCTGGAATATTTAGCTCCCAGTCATGCCCAGCTTGTAGCCAGATCTCTGCAATGGCCACTACATCATACCTTTTAAGCTGAATTTGTGCTTCTAACTCATTTGTTTCATTTCTTATGCTACATGTATTTGTGTACAGATTCCTATTTGCGTAACTGACCCCACCCTGCCCATCTGTCCTGATGGTCTAGATTTTCCCCTCTCAGCCCCATGAACTAGTTTAAGTCTTTCCCCACTGCCCTATTTACCCTTTCCCCAGGGACACGGGTGCCTTCCCTGGCCCCAGAAGTGGGAAAAGGAAGGAGAACCAGCATGAATTGATTCTGTGGGAGTTGGAGAGAATGAGTTCATGCACAGGGGTTGCAGAGGGGTGCAGTAAGCCTATAGGGCAGGGGTGGGCAATTATTTGGGCTGGAGGGCCACTTAAGTTTTGGTGAGCTGTTGAGGGCCGCACACCAATGTTCCCATTAAACTGCACGGTTGCACAGCGGTCTGGAGGTCCCGTGCAGCCGCTCAGCGGCTTTTAAATTAATAGCTGTGTAATTAGTACAGTATGGAGCACAATTAAATTGCTCACTGTTAAGTCTGTGTGTTCCAGTTATATTTAAGGTCAATTACTGACACAGACTACAAGAATAACTTTTCAATAGGTCTTTACTATTCGGAGGTTAGGGCTGTACTACCCAGCAAATTACTACACAGCACTTATATACCGGTGTGGTCACCACCGGTATTACCGTATACAGCAGCCAGAGAATGTAGTACATCTCTTAAGGTGGAACAGGTTTAAGTTCTCTTAAGGTGGAACAAGTTACATACACCACAATCCTCCCTTTTTAGCTTAACAGTTACATCCCCATTTAACATAACATAATAACATATATACATATACAACTTCATGTAGAAACAGCTCAAAGGTTCAGTCTCTCAGGAGGCCTCCTGATTCGAGTTGGATAACGCCTTTCAGGGGTCTCTGATTCTTGTTGCTGAGGTGACTCCTCTAGTTGGTCTCTTATGTCTTGGACATCATCATCAGGTACATTCACTGCCGAGGTAGATGCTTCAGGTTCACTAACTTCTTCCACGGTTGTCTCTGTCGTAACCATGGGTTCGACCCTTGTTCTCGATTCTACCAGTTGGTCAGCATGACGCCGTATTACATTTTTACCAACATCTACCGTGTACATCAGGGGTCCTTGTCTGGCCCGAATTGTTCCGGATTGCCATTTCTCGTTTCCATAGTCCCTGGCCAACACTGGTTGTCCTACCTCGAAACTCCGAGTGGTCTTGTTATTTATATGCTAGAACTGTTTGTTTTCAACTTCCCTCCGCACATTTGGTTTTAACAAGTCCAACCTGGACCGCAACCTCCTGTTATAAAACATCATGGCAGGACTTTGGTTTGTCACTGCATGAGCGGCGTTTCGATATGCCAGTAGAAACTTGTCCACCTTATGTTGTAGTGGAATCTGATCTTCGCTCATGGCCTTTATTGCCTTTTTGAATGTTTGTACAAATCTCTCGGCCAACCCATTTGTAGCCGGATGATATGGGGCAGAGGTATAATGTTTCACCCCATTCTTCTTTAAGAATTTTTGGAATTCTTCTGACACGAACTGTGGTCCGTTGTCGGAACATATTTGTTCTGGCAATCCGTTCCTTGCGAATATCGTTCTTAACACCACAATTGTCTTTTCTGAAGTAGTGGTAGTCATCTTGATCACCTCTGGCCATTTAGAATGTGCGTCCACCGCAATTAGAAACATGGAGTCCATGAATGGACCAGCAAAGTCAATATGTACGCGTTGCCATGGGGCTGAAGGCCATTCCCATGGATGCAGCGGTGCAATCGGAGGTGCATTTTGCACTTTTTGGCACCCTGAGCAGCTTTTCGTCAGCTGCTCTATCTGTTGGTCGATACCCGGCCACCACACATAAGCCCTAGCAAGGCTTTTCATCTTGACTCCCCCCAGATGACCTTCATGCAGTTCCTTTAGAACTCTTTCCCTTAACTTAGGAGGAATAATCACTCTCGTTCCATACATCAATGTTCCTTGACAGACGGACAGCTGGTCTCGTCTTGCCGAGAATGCCGGTAACAGAGAATCACCATGTGCTGGCCATCCCTTCACTGTCACCTCGTAGACTCGGGACAGTGTCGGGTCGTTCCTGGTTTCTCTTTCAATACTTGCATTGGTGACTGGTAAACACTCGATGATGGTCGAGTGAAATAACTCAACAGGGTCAACCTTCGTTGTCTCCTCTTCTTCAGGTAGTGGCAGGCGCGACAGCCCATCAGCATTACCATGCTGCTTTGTACCTTTGAATTCTATCTGATATTGATGTACCCCTAGGAAAAGGGACCATCTCTGGAGTCTCTATGCTGTCATCACCGACACACCCTTCTTAGGGTTAAAAATGGATACCAACGGCTGATGGTCTGTCAGAAGCGTAAACTTTTGGCCCTGCAGGTAATGATTAAACTTCTTTACTCCCCACACAAGGCTGAGAGCCTCCCTATCTACCTGAGCATAGTTGCGCTCAGCGGAGGTCAATGATCTGGATGCGAACGCGACTGGCCTCTCCGTGCCATTTGGCAACTTGTGTGAGAGTACTGCCCCAATACCATATGGAGAAGCATCACAAGCCAAACGAATAGGCAGTGTTGGGTTGAAGTGAGCCAACACTTCCTCTGAGGTTATCAATTCCTTGCTTTTGCGAAAGGCCTTCTTACAGTCCTCGCTCCACTCCCATGGTACTCCCTTCTGCAAAAGAGCGTTCAGCGGGTGCAGTACCGTGGATAAATTTGGCAGAAACTTATGGTAATAGTTAATCAATCCTAGGAACGACCTCAACTGAGATACATTAACCGGAGCAGGAGCCTTCACAACTGCTTCGATCTTGTCAGGAGACTTATGAAGTCCCTCCTGGTCAATGACATGGCCACAGTACGAGATCCGCTTCTGAAAGAACTCACATTTCTGCCGATTAACTCGAAGTCCATATTCTTTCAATCTGATGAGCACCAGTTCCAAATTTGCGAGGTGTTCCTCGTCACCATCTCCTGTAATCAGAATATCGTCCAGGTAACATTGTGTGCCTGGAATTCCCTGTAATACCTGCTCCATGGCCCTCTGCCAAATTGCTGGAGCCGATGCCACTCCAAAAACCAGTCTATTATACCTCTATGCGTGTTGATCGTGAGGTACTGGCGTGACTCTTCCTCAACTTCCATCTGTAAGTACGCCTGCGCCAGTTCTATCTTGGTGAAGTGTTTCCCGCCCGACAATGAAGCGAAGATATCCTCAATCCGCGGAAGCGGATACTGCACCGTGTGAAGCACCAGATTAACAGTGATCTTGAAATCTCCACAGATGCGAACCTTCCCTGGTTCTCCCGGCTTGTTGCTCGAAGGACGTTTCATCACGGGAACAATGGGCGTAGCCCACTCACTCCAGTCTACCTTAGACAGTACTCCTGAACGTTCTAGCGCTTCCAGCTCCGCTTCCACAGCAGGTCGTATCGCATAGGGTACCGGTCTGGCTTTGAAAAATTTTGGTTGTGCATGTTCTTCAATCTTGATGTTTGCCGTAATTCCTCTCAGTGTTCCCAGTCCCTGCTGGAACACTTCTTTAGCATCGTCCAATATTCTGGACAATCGTTTAGGTTTGACATCTGTTTCCCTGACATCTACCGTTAGTGCTTTTAAGGAATGCCAGTCCATATTCATTTTTCTAATCCACTCCCATCCCAGTAGTGGTGGACCTCCTTCAGGTAGCACATATAAGTCCATTCCTCGGCTTTCTTTGCCCTTGTGGACCACCTTTACCTCTATCTTTCCGATGGGGTATACTCTTTGCCCCGTGTATGTTTTCAATACAATCTCCGTATCCCGTAGGGGAATATGTTGGAATAACCTTTTGTAGTCTTTCTTATTCATGACCGTCAATGCCGATCCAGTGTCCAATTCCATCTTCACTTGGACTCCTGCTATCTGAAGTGTGACCCAAATTGTCTGGAGGTCTGCTTCCTTACCAACGTTGTGTACTC
This sequence comes from Somniosus microcephalus, assembly GCF_052327205.1. Classification (NCBI taxonomy): domain Eukaryota; kingdom Metazoa; phylum Chordata; class Chondrichthyes; order Squaliformes; family Somniosidae; genus Somniosus; species Somniosus microcephalus. Next base: position 463,395 of record NC_141006.1, on the reverse strand, counting down.
TTAAGCTACCCAGTTCATTACTGCTGGCGTCTGAATCTGACTTCTGTTCGTTCGAACTGTTCTCTGTCACCTTGTGTACCTTTCTGTACTTTCCCTGCGGTGACTTTTTGTTGCTGGTCTTCTCTCCTGACCGGCATACTTTAGCTATGTGACCAAGCCTGCCACATTTTCTGCATTCCTTATTTTTGAACCAGCACTGGTTCTGATCGTGCATTGTCTTTCCACAACGATAACATTTTACTGTACCCAAGACCATTTGATTTGTGCTGAGTTCCGGTGACCGTAGCTGCATTACCGCCGTGCCTCTCGCTGCGGCTTCGTGCGATGCTGCCATAGCGACAGCTTTATCAAGCGTCAGCTCATTCTCCTCAAGCAGTCGCTTTTGTGTCTCTTCTTTTAACAATCTACACACAAATTTATCTCTTAGCGCATCTGTTAGTCCTGTTCCAAACTGACAGTACTTTGCTAGCTTACGCAATTCAATTAAAAATTCAGCATTGCTTTCATCTTTCAGCTGCTTTCTGCTGTAAAATTTAAATCGTTCCGCAAGCATCAGCGGCGTGGGGCTTAAATGATTTTTCAGGACGGTAACAATATCCGCGAAAGTCTTATCCGCCGGTTTTCTGGTGATAGAAGATGTTTCAATTGCTCGTATGTCTTCGCACCCATTAAGTTTAATAAGGTTAGTGCTTTCTCCCCATCTGGTATCTTATTTGCTCTACAATAAACTTCTATGCGTTCTACATACGTGGTCCAATCTTCGATGTCGCTATCAAAAGTATTAATGTTCCCATGTTTAGGCATCTTTGCAATTTTTTTTCTTCCAAAATGGCGGCTTCCCGCGCTTGGCGGTCTTTCCCGCGCTCGTCTTCTTCACCCGCTGGCTGCAATGGCGATTGCTGTGCTGCTGCCGGTCTCGCCTCCCCAGTGGTTAACAACTCCCCCGACGCTGCTTCTACTCCACCGCGGTTCCCGTGGGCATTCGCGCTTCCCTGCCGTCGCGCCTCGCAGCCCTTCTTGCAGCCCGGTTATGTGCACCCGCTGCGTTCGAATTCACCGCGGCTCTCGCGCCTTCAGCTGCCCCAGTCACTGCGCCTTTCGGCCCGAATGCGGCCCGGCCCTTTTCACCGGCCGCGGTCGATTTCACCGCCCTCTTTCCTCCGTCTTCCCTCCCTTCGCTACAGCCAACGCGGCCGACTTTCGCTGATTGGCTTACCCACCACCGTGGTAGAAGGAAGATAGCTGTCTGCCGCTGATGGGTCTTCGAGTTCAGAATTTCTCTTCTTCGCTCCGGGTCCTCGATGCCTCCCGCGCGACGTGCTGTTCAGCAGGATGATGAGGGTGGATGCCTCTTCTCGACGCCCGCTCTGAGGACGAAGCTGCCGTGGATGTAAACTGCCGCAGGGTAAGATCGGACTCGTCGCCACTGTTAAGTCTGTGTGTTCCAGTTATATTTAAGGTCAATTACTGACACAGACTACAAGAATAACTTTTCAATAGGTCTTTACTATTCGGAGGTTAGGGCTGTACTACCCAGCAAATTACTACACAGCACTTATATACCGGTGTGGTCACCACCGGTATTACCGTATACAGCAGCCAGAGAAAGTAGTACATCTCTTAAGGTGGAACAGGTTTAAGTTCTCTTAAGGTGGAACAAGTTACATACACCACACTCACCAATTGCCTAACGAGCAGAGGGTGTTAAGTTAGTGAATAAATCTGTTTTATAAAACGAATTTACTAATTATCAGTTAGTGTAAATAATCAGTGTTAATTAAATAAATAAATAAATTTGAGATAATTAAAATGCTAATTAGTAAACACATCAGTTTTGCCTTAATTATTTGGTGGTAGTTAATAACTGGTTAACAGGTTTCATCCATCAGTCACCCCATCACTGGGGGTTGGGCCTGGGCTTGGGGGGAAGGGGCCTGTGTCCTCCTCACTGCTGCACCCAACGCTCTCCACCGGTTTAGGAGCCACGCTGCCATCGGTAAAAGGCACTCACCTGGGGGGCCATAGCCCAATCCGCGACTCCCAGCCACCCTCTGTCCACCTCAGCTGCCGGTCTCTGTATCTTCGACTCCCATCCCTAGATTCCCCTGCTGCCTCGGAGACAATGACCCACCACCTGACATTACATGGGGTCAGGTGCAGCGGACGTTCGGCCTCAAAGCCAGGTCTTGGAGGGCCGGATTGAATCCATTGGCGGGCAGTATTTTGTCTGCCACTGCTGCGGGGGCAGAGTGCCTCTGTGAGCAGGGGCTGGTGGGAGAGGGTGGGACAGTGACGATTGAGGTAACGTCACATTGTTTTTCTATTAATTGCGAAGTAGGAAGGTGTTTAAGATGAACCAGAATGTATAATTTTAATGCAAAGGTCCAGAACCCCTGACCCACTCACCCTGAATGCAGCCCAAGTTGGCAAGCACACGGGAGGCACATCTGGACGGAATGTGAATTATTCTAGAATCGATCCAATGGTCAGCAACTGAGTTCAAATCCACCGTTAGCGAGCGATTAGGCATTTAAAAAAAGAAGAAAATAGATTAAAATGTTTGTCTCCCAATGATGAATTGTCAATGGCTTCTGAGAGTGATCAATTTTAGAATATAAAGGAAAATAATAATTCCCAAATGGCAAGTGGAGTTTTCCAAAAAATGCAACCGCTCACATTGATTTTAGATTCCAAATGACTGGAAAATGCACCAAAGTGAAGTGTCAAGGCACAAAATGGCCCTCATTAAGCTGACAAATAAACTGTGTGCATTGAACATTTGCATTTCACCATCAGCCTTTCATGTACCGTTGCCAGGAATTTCCTCACTGCTGCCCCTGTGATGACAAGCAGCCAGCAAGTACCTCCTACCTGGGATGGCTTCCCCCCACTGCCAGTTCTTCATCAGTTGACGTTCTTGGTCTGATTGGGGTAGATCGTGACTGTGTGCGAGAGTGTAAATCGTGTGAAAGTGAGTCAGCAGCCCATTTGACATCTCTCCCCATTTTTATTTCCATTGGCCTCAAACGGAGCTCCCAGATCTATCTCCTTCACTGCTGAACCTTCCTTTCATTTCAAACAGCTCTTCTCCATTGAACAGCTCGATAAAACCCAAGTCCACCCAATAACTCCATCCTTCTCCCATAATGGGAGAGCTCTTCCAGCACCTCAAGCACACTCCTGGACAGGATACAATAAGCTTCTTGTCTGTAGGCAGCCTCATTTTCTCCTCTGTGTCTCTCTGCATTTCTTCTTTATTAGCAAAGAACACTCATTGTTGCTCCTCTGAGTTTTCCTCTTGTTCCTGTAGATACATCGGTCCACAGCCCCATGCTTCTCCTCCCTGAATCCTCACTGTGATGAATTCTGTTCATTCGCCACTCAGCTCAAAAATGTGGAATTGCTCACTTGTCTCCGACGTCCCTTCCTCCTAAAGTCTTCCTTAAACCCAATCTCAGTGACCACTAACCAGGACTTCCTGATTAGGTGGACTTCTCATTCTCACTCCCTTTCCGCTTTCTAGTGTCTGTTGGTCTTGGTTTCTCAACTAAAAATATGTTTTAGCAGCCCTACCAGACAGAATGTCTGCACAAACATGAGTGCCTTATTCAGAGCACAGTTGGGATGTATCAAGTATGTCTGGGTTTTGTAAATACTTGCTTTGTATAGATGCCAGCAAATCCATCAACCACTGCTCCTTTGTGATTTCTGTATAATGCTAAAGGTGATTTTGTCCTAGAAAAAAGATCCTGCAATTAAAGGACAAATGTCTACTGGAGAACATTTCCATCGGGGTGTTTGGACAGACGGGTGCTGGGAAAAGTTCGCTTGTCAACGCAGTTTTAGAGGAGAAGGGTTTGCTGCCCATGTCATCGTCAGGAGCCTGCACATCAGCTGTGATAAAAGTGCAATCTGACGGAGGGCGCAAGTTTAAAGCAGAGCTTGAATTCCTCACAGAGAAGGTACCGACCGTCAGAGGCTGCACAGGGCCTCCTCCTTCTGCTCTCTGTTCAGCTTCTGTTCCTTTTCAGACGCAACTGTAATAGTCTCCGGTCACCGTCAAGTGATTCCCCACCCCCTCACCATCCACTGGGGTGGGGTGGGGGGGGGGGCAGGGGAGAGGTCGCGGGTGGCGTAGAGGTCGTAGATCGGGGTCGAGGGTGGGGGGAGAGTGTGGGTTGTGGGTCGGTGGTGGGGGTAAGATCGCGGGTCCGGTTTTGGTGGGTGGGCGGGGTGGGGGGGGGGGGAAGAGTTGATGTGCTGGGCAGTCGGCAGATTGCGGAGAAGGAGGGAGGCCCATCTCAGCCGGTTAGCTTGGGGTGCCGGGGGAAGCACTCCTGCTCCTCTTGGTGTACAAGCAGTGTTGGAAAGGCACTTACCTGCTGGATCCGGCACTTCTCGCCTCGCTCCAGCTGCTAGGTTTCCCGAGCCCTGGGAAACCCAGCCCACTGCCGTTAAATGTAAAACTGGTAAAGCTGAAGGCACGCAGCCTCATTAACACATTTAAATGACTGACATGCCTCTGGGTAGCAGGTTAGTCCCCCACCCCCAAACCAACTCTGTTAAAACAGTGCGTTGGAGGTGGTTTGGGGTTGGGCTTTTGATTTTTGAAATTTTAGCCCCCTGTCCCTCTCCTCCCTGTCCTGGGGGTTAAAATTCCCACCAATGTTCAAGTTAGCAAGGCATGAAAAGAGGGGCGAGTCTCCAGTTGGGGGTGATAATGTGAATCCAGATAAAAACGTGTCAGCTGGTCTTAGAGAATGTTGTAGTCAACCTTAGTACAGACACCATCAGCCTTTTTTGCAGTCTTTAGTTAAATCTTAGAATTAAGAGAATTTAATATAAATGAAACCAGCTCTTGATCTTGATCTGTAACAATCGAGTGATTTAGATAGGGTGGGCTTGGACAGAATTTGGTTCGATATTCCTGTTTGATATTTGGATATTCTGAGTGGCCTGTGAAGGTGCAGGGAGTTTGGGTGTTGATTACCGCGTTTGTGGGCCTGCTGCGAAGGGCATTGATTTTGATGTGATGTAATTGAGAACTTTTTGTACATGAAGATTAAGTAAAAGTCAGCACAGAAATCTGCCTGAGATAGAAATGACTCTTATTACAGGAGTGGAATGAAGAACTGAGAGTTCTGGTTGATCTGTGTGAGGAGGAGGAGGAGAATAGTGACGATGATGAAGGTGGAGACACAAAGGACGCTGAAATGGCGAGGAATAAACTGCAAATTATTTATGGAGATTGCAAACCAAGTTACGAGGAGCTGGTAAAAAGGAAGACTTATCAGGATATCCCCAAAAACGGCAAGAAAGTTTTATCTGAGGACAGTGTGAGTACTTAACTTTAAAAAAAAAAATTGGTTTTGCGCTCCAGGAAGGAAGTGGAGCACTGAATCAACACTCCACTTCCTGGAGCACAACAGGCAGCAGGCGGGGCAGTAGGTGAGCAGCACTACACACTGGGCCGTACAGCGCTGCCGCATTGGAAAGCTCCTTCCCTCCCTTAAAGCGAAGGGCCATCGCTGCAGGCTCTGCAAGGGCAAAATTTACCTGGTCCCTGACGGCAGCTGCGATCCGGCCCGATGCACTGCAGCAGAGTGCCGGGCTGACCGATCGCTGGAGAAGAAAAATGAAAAAAAAACCTGAAACAGAATTTCACAATTTTTTCCACTTACCTCGGCCACCTTGCCTTTAAGTATTGCCCCCAAAGCGCCCGGCCCCCTGATGAATGCCTCCTGCAGCTGCCGATGTTTTCGCCGGCGATGCTGCAGGGGACGGAACCGAAGTTTGGGTCCAGGGCGATGCGCACAGTGATGATGTCACAATCTTCGGGCGAAGGAGATTGGGGCGCAACGCCATGCTGCCACTGCAAACATCCCGCCGAATATAGCGGGAGTCGATATTCTCGCCGTGCCCGGTCGGTAAGTGATTAGCACCCCGTTATCGCCCCCCGGAGGCGATAACTGGAGGCGCAAAGGTACCCAATTTCTCCCCCAGAGTATTTACTAAATGGCAAGAAGCTAGGAGCTGTGGCGGAGCCGAGAGATTTAGGGCTTCAAGTACAGAAATCACTGAAAGTTAGTGGACAGAGACATAATATAATTAAAAAGGCTAATGGAATGTTGGCCTTAATCTCAAGGGGACTGGAATATAAAGGGGTGTAAGTCATGTTACAGGTGTATAAAGCTCTGGTTAGTCCCCGTTTAGAGTACTATGTTCAGTTCTGGATACCGCACCGCAGGAAGGCCTTGGAGGGGGTGCAGCACAGATTCAGTAGAATGATACCGAGGCTAAAAGGGTTAACTTATGAGGACAGGTTGCATAGACTAGGCTTGTATTTCCTTGAACGGATATGGTGGACAACTGGTTTAGCCATTCACCACCAGATCTGGCTGGACCACATAAAGCACTATTGGGCCCTGCTCTCGTCTGCCAAAATTGCTCACTATTCCAGAATCATTCTGGAATGAAAAGATAAATCCCGGCTTCTAATCGCTACTGCTAACCGTCTTCTTAAACCCCTCTCCCCTGTCTCCTCCACCCTCACCTCCGATAACAACTGTGAGGAGCTCATGGGCTTCTTTGTCTCTAAGATTGAAACCATCCATTCAGCTGCCTCTGCCACTTCCCTTCCTTCCCCTAGCCCACCGGGCCAAACTTCCTCTAAGGTTCCCCCCTGCCCTAGCCCTGAACTCACTCCTTTCTCCAGTTTCTCTCTGATCTCCCCTCATGACCTCTCTGCGCTCATCTTGTCCATGAGACCCACCTCCTGCTCCCTCGACCCTATTCCCACCAAACTGCTGACCACTCAACTTTCTTTTCTGGCTCCCATGTTAGCTGATATTGTTAACAGTTCTCTCTCATCAGGTACAGTCCCCCTCTCCCTTAAATCTGCTATCATCAACCCTCTCCTCAAAAAAACAACTCTTGATCGCTCCGTTCTTTCAATCTACCCCCCCATGTCCAACCTCCCTTTCCTCTCCAAAGTCCTTGAACGTGTTGTCGCCTCCAAATCCATGCTCATCTTTCCCGCAATTCCATGTTTGAATCCCTCCAATCAGGTTTCCGTCCTTGCCACAGTACCGAAACGGCTCTCATCAAAGTCACAAATTACATCCTTTGTGACTGTGACAAAGGTAAACTATCTCTCCTCATCCTTCTCAACCTGTCTGCAGCCTTTGGCACGGTTGACCACTCCACCCTTCTCCAACGCCTCTCCACCGTCGTCCAGCTGGGTGGGACTGCACTCACCTGGTTCTTATCTATCTAATCGTAACCAGAGAATCACCTGCAACGGCTTCTCTTCCCGCTCCTGTATCGTTACCTCTGGTGTCCCCCAATGATCTATCCTTGGCCCCCTCCTATTTCTCATCTACATGTTGCCCCTTGGCGACATCATCCAAAAACACAGTGAATTTCCACATGTACGCTGACGACACCCAGCTCTACCGCACTACCTGTTCTCTTGACCCCTTCACGGTCTCTAAGCAAAAATTTTCTTCAATAAAATATTGGGAAGACTGAAGCCATTGTTTTCGGTCCCTGCCACAAACTCCGTTCCCTAGCTACTGACTATATCCCTCTCCCTAACATCTGTCTGAAGCTGAACCACACTGTTCGCAACCTTGGTGTCACATTCTTCTCTGAAGTGAGCTTCCAACCACATATCTGCAGCATAACAAAGACCGCCTACTTCCACCTCCGTAACATTGCCCGTCTCCAGCTCATCCATGCCTTTGTTACCTCTAGACTTGACTATTCCAACGCACTCCTGGCTGGCCTCCCACATTCCACCCTACGTAAACTTGAGGTCATCCAAAACTTGGCTGCCCGTGTCCTAACTCACAGTAAGTCCCGTTTGCCCATCACCCCTGTGCTCGCTGACCTACATTGGCTCCCGATTAAGCAGCGCCTCGATTTCAAAATTCTCATCCTTGTTCTCAAATCCCTCCAAGACCTCGCCCCTTCCTATCTCTGTAATCTCCTTCAGCCCCACAACCCCCCGAGATATCCGAGCTCCTCTAATTCTGCCCTCTTGAGCATCCCTGATTATAATCGTTCAACCATTGGCGGCCGTGCCTTCTGTTGCCTAGGCCCTAAGCTCTGGAATTCCCTGCCTAAACCCGTCCGCCTCGCTACCTCTCTTTCCTCCTTTAAGATGCTCCTTAAAACTACCTCTTTGACCAAGCTTTTGGTCACCTGCTCTAATTTATCCTTATGTGGCTCGCTGTCAAATTTTTTGGTCTTAAAATACTCCTGTGCAGCGCCTTGTGACGTGTTACTGTTAAAGGTGCTATATAAATACAAGTTGTTGAATATAGAAGATTAAGGGGTGATCTAATTGAGGCATTTAAGACGATTTAAGCTTTTGATAGGGTACATTCAGAGAAAACATTCCCTCGGGTGGGGGAGTTCGAGGTATAGCCATAAAATTAGAACCAGGCCATTCCGGGGTGATGTCAGGAAGCACGTCTTCACACACAGGGCAGTGGAAATCTGGAGCTCTCTCCCCCAAAATACTGTTGAGGCTGGGGGTCAATTGAAAATTTCAAAACTGAGATTGATCGAGTTTGTAGGTAAGGGTATTCAGGGATACGGATCCAAGGCAGGTAAATGGAGTTGAGATACAGATCAGCTGTGATCTAATGGAATGACGGAATAGGCTCGAGGAGCAGAATGGCCTCCTCCTGTTCCTATGTTCATTTACTGTCTTTCAGTCTGTGTCTATTCGTCTTTTTCCCGTGCCTGGTCTGTTTCATTGTGCGTCTCTCTGTCTTTCTCTCTTTCTCTTTCTGACTCACCCTACCCTGCTCTCTCTTTATGTCTCTCTCTGCCTCTCATTTCTCTCTTTCTATCTATCTCTGTCTGTCCCTATTTCTCTATTTCTGTCAGTCTCTCTGCCTCTTGTTTCTCCATCCCTGTCTCTATCTGTCTGTCTCTCATTCTCACTATCTGTCTCTCTGCCACTGTGCTTTTTAGTCTCCAAGTGAAAAATGGAAAATGTTTGAAGAGAGGAGAGAGAGAGAGGACAAACTGAAGAGGATTTTAATCCGATTTTCACACTGCACTGAAGGATGTGAAGGGACAGGAGTCAAATTTCCCCCTCCCACTGCCAGAGCAGAGCTCCCTTCTCCCACTCAGGAACGGGGAGAGAGGCCGGGATCGGGAAGGGGGAGAGAGATGGAGATCTGGGGGGACAGAGGCCACAATCAGGGGGGTTGAGTGAGTGGGCAGAGGATGGGGATCGAGGGCGGAGGGGGATCGAGGGCGGAGGGGGATCGAGGGCGGAGGGGGATCGAGGGCGGAGGGGGATCGAGGGTGGAGGGGGATCGAGGGTGGAGGGGGATGGGGATCGAGGGTGGAGGGGGGTGGGGATCGAGGGTGGAGGGGGGTGGGGATCGAGGGTGGAGGGGGATGGGGATCGAGGGTGGAGGGGGGTGGGGATCGAGGGTGGAGGGGGATCGAGGGTGGAGGGGGGTGGGGATCGAGGGTGGAGGGGGGTGGGGATCGAGGGTGGAGGGGGGATGGGGATCGAGGGTGGAGGGGGATGGGGATCGAGGGTGGAGGGGGGTGGGGATCGAGGGTGGAGGGGGGATGGGGATCGAGGGTGGAGGGGGATGGGGATCGAGGGTGGAGGGGGGTGGGGATCGAGGGTGGAGGGGGATGGGGATCGAGGGTGGAGGGGGGTGGGGATCGAGGGTGGAGGGGGGTGGGGATCGAGGGTGGAGGGGGATGGGGATCAGGGCTGGGGTGGGGGGCGGGGGAGAATGTTCCCGCCTCCCTTTCACTGCTGGATTTCTTGAACCCTGGGTAACCGTGCAACAGCTGTGAATTTTAATCAGGCTCCCAATTGCACTGTGGGAGCCCAACTTAAATATGTTAATGAAGTGCCCGCCTCTCCTAGGCGGGAACTGGACGTCCGATATTCATCGCCGTAAAAACAGTGGGAGGCGTGTTTGGATCATGTTCCCCGTATTTAACGCTTTAATCTTCCTCGCACCCTCTCCTGCCTGTCGTGGGGGGTTAATATCAAGGACAATGTCTCAGGTTGGTGATGTTTCATCAGAAACGGAAGATGTCACATATTATTTAATGTCCCTGGTCATTGTAGACTACAATGAGCATAGTTGGCTCACCACCACATCAGACCCTCTACTGTCTCAGTGCCTGGAGCCTGGGCCTTTTCAAACCTGTGCAAATTTATTTTGTTTAAAAGCACAACCCTTCAATATAACTCAATCCCAAATCCTTTCCGTGAAGAAAGAAAAGATCAAAAATCTCAAAATTTGACAAAGTCCTTAAAACTCTTTTTATTTTCACATTTGAAATATCTCTCGCCCTTCAGGGAGTTATTTTTGGTTTCAATGGTAAAATTACAGCAGGGACCAAAATGCTCAAAAATATACAAAATAAAGTACTACAATTTTTTAGGAAGCCGTAACCTCGGCCCTTGTTAGAAGTTAAATCTCACACCTCCAGTACTCATAGCCCCTTCACCAAGTTCCAACTCCACCCCTGCTCTAAAGTTGACTTTTCAGTACTTTAGGTTTCTTCCCCTACAACAAAAGTGATAAACCTTTGGGTATGCCTGCAACATACTTGCCCGCAGTCCATGTCCTACTGCACTTTCAGGGTAACTCCTTGTCTTCATGTGTCATCAGCTTTATATTCATATCATAATTGTTTTTGAGCTGTCAGCTTTTGTTAGTTAGGAGGATTACTGCCCCATTCTCTGACCCCCAAGTGTGTGCAGAGTACCAGTGGGGAGGAACTAGCTAAAACGACACAGCTTAACAGCACAGAATGCTGGTACACCTCTCCAATCAGTAGGGCACTGGCTGGCAGGGACATCTGCAGCCAAGTGGGAAGTATCCCAGTCCCAGCTCCATTCTCTTAGGTCCCATCAATGAGTCAGGCTGGTTGGTCAGTCATCAGTAGTGCTCTGCCTGGCTCAGATATTGGATCAACTCACTTCTAGTCTTCCACTGCCAGACATTGCCAATTACATCCAAAGAAACCCCACTTACACCTCCTCTCCCCTAGGAGGATAGTCAGTATTTGGTCATTTCACAGCTGGCAGACATGGATTTGAGACTTCACTGGGCTCTCTGTGAAACGCGAGTGCAGCGTCCCCATTCAGCCGACCATAGTGTGGACATACACCATATCCCAGGGAATGGTATCCCAGTGCAAGGTGCAGCGTTTCAGCAGCAACTGCTTGCCTTTCTGCAAACTTATCAAAAGAAGATGGAACCCTGGATATATGAGAGTGTTCACCTGTACAGCCTTCAGTGAACGCCTTCCTGCACCCATCCTCTCAAACCTCAGAACTGCCTTGTCTGTTTCTCTTGCTGTCCTTTGTTGGGAAAGGTTCAAAATGATTATACCGCCTTAAGTAATCCATGCAACACATCCAGGACACTGGCTGGTTGCAGTAGATGTAAAGGATACTTGTGTACCAGTACAGGAGGCTCCCTAGTCCCCACCTCTCTTTATTCCTAGAATGTTCACATAATTCCCACCTATCATTAAAATATATCTACTTGCTGAATAGTCAATCAAGAGCCTGGCATTTGGTCGATGCTGGAGGGCTGTATAATTTTCCTGTAATTGAGAAATGTCATTTCAGTGTCTGATTGTTTGTATGGTTCTTTGTTAGGCACGAGCACTGTCAGAGAAATTAGACCCTTACATTCGGGGCAAGGCCCTTCCAACAAACAAAGTTTATTGGCCTTTGATCAAATCAGTCTCAGTTTACATCCCCAAGTCTCAAATACTTCCAGAAGGGGTAGTACTTATCGACTTTCCAGGATCAGGAGACTCCAACAAAGCAAGAGATGAAATGTGGAACGAGGTAAGATGGTTTTACATTTAGGACTAAATACTGGAGAGCGCTAAAAACCTGCCGGAGCCACCACGGGCCGGAGTTAACAGCCGCCGAAATTAATGGCACTGGCAGGACCGGTAAATTGGTGCTGGTTGTTAATTAACATTAGCCTAGCGCTAAACTCACTCTGCAAGGCCAGTTCTCCTGGCAGTAGTCCCAGCAGAAGGCCCAGTGTAGCATGACCGTGGCATCATTGCAGCAAGAACAGCCTTCTCTTAAAGCAAGGCTGTCAATTTAGAAAGTTTCTATGTTTCTATGTTTCCCTTAAAGGGGAACTGCCTTCTAAAATGAAAAAAATAAAAATCATTTAAAAATTGGCAGTTTTTAGCCCTTCGAACTCAACTGCCTTCTGAAAAAAAATAACATTAAAAATAATTCCAAAATGGGAGTTTTCAGCTCTTAAAGCGGAATTGTCTTCTGCACCTGAAAAAAAATGGGAAAAGTGCTTCAGCACTAACAAAAATGGCTCAGCAAGCCGGGGAAGGGGCACCCAGGGTCTCGCACGCAACACTCCAGCTTTGTGCAGGGGGTCAACACGCACAGGATTACATCGGATATACGGCACAGAAACAGACCATTCGGCCCAACCAGTCCATGCCGGCATTTATGCTCCACTCGAGCCTCCTCCCGTCTTTTCCCATCTAACTCTATCAGCGTAACCCTCTACTCTCTTCTCCCTCATATGCTTAGCTAGCCTCCCCTTAAATGTATCTATACGGTTTCCCTCAACTACTCCCTGTGGTAGCGAGTTCCACATTCTCACCACCCTCTGGGTAAAGAAGTTTCTTCTGAATTTCCTATTTGATTTCTTAGTAGCTATCTTATATTGATGGCCTCTAGTTATGCTCTTCCCCACAGGTGGAAACATTCTCTCTGTATCCACTCTATCAAAATGTTTCATAATTCTAAAGCTATTAGGTCACCCCTCAGCCTTCTCTTTTCAAGAGAAAAGAGACCCAGCCTGTTCATCCTTTCCTGAAAGGTATACCCTCGCATTTCTGGTATCATCCTTGTAAATCTCCACTGCACCCTCTCCAGTGCCTCCACATCCTTTTTATAATATGGCGACCAGAACTTTTGAATTCTATATCTCATGAAATAAACCCTAGTGCTTGGTTTGCTTTTTTTATGGCCTTGCTAACCTGTGTCGCAACTTTTAGTAATTTATGTATTTGTACTCCGAGATCCCCTTGCTCCTCTACCCCAACCAGATTCGCACCCACCAAGTAATAAATGACCTCCCGATTCTTCCTACCAAAATGTAATACCTTGTGGGAGACTACAGTCTCCCGCGCAAAGAAATAGGCAACACAGCGAGCTACAAGAAATAGGTCTTTACTCCAACTCTCACAATACAGTACTGAATTCGTAAAGCCCGCGAGCCTGTGATGACTCACGGATTGGTCACCTGCTGGAACCTGATTGGTTTTCCTTCTCTCAGCAGCAGGCAAGTCTGAACATGCCTTATTCCTCTCAGCTTGCAACCGTCTTGCGGGGGGAGGGGAATACAGCAGTTAAAAGGGGATTATACAGGTTTATCTACATACACACAGTGTTTCCCCAAACCTCACATTTATCCGTGTTGAAATTCATTTGCGAATTATATGCCCATTCTGCAAGTTTGTTCATGTCCTCCTGTAATATGTTGCCATCCTCCGCAGTATTGACTATGCCCCCCAATTTGGTGTCATCTGCAAATCTAGAAATTGAGTTTTTGATTCCAAAGTCTAAATCGCTAATAAAAATTGTGAACAGCAGTGGTCCCAGCACTGATCCTTGTGGAACAGCACTTCCCGCCTTCTGCCACTCTGAATAGCTACTCTTTACCCCTACTCTCTGCTTTCTGTCCTGAAGCCAGCTAGCTATTCATTCTGCTACTTGTCCCCTGACTCTGCATTCTCTGACCTTTATTCATTAGTCTATTATGGGGTACTTTATTGAAGGCCTTTTGAAAACCCAGATAAATTACAGCTACTGCATTACCCTTGTCTATTCTCCCTGTTACCTCTTCAAAAAATTCAATGAGGTTGGTTAAGCAAGACTTTCCCTTTTGAAATCCATGTTGACTATTCATTATTATATTTTTGGTTTCTAGGGCCTAGAAATTCGGTTGGTAGCGCCAGCGATTAGCGCCTAAAGAGCCCGAGAATTGGGGCGTTACCCAATTTTCGGGCGGGCGCAGTGAATATAGCGTCACCTCCCATATTGAGTATCCTTTTAGCGCCGGCGCTAACTCTTTTCACTCGCCCGCGGGCGCAGGCAGATCATGACGTCATTTTAGTGTGCAACGCCTTTTTGGCACCCCGGACCGGATATTCGGTGGTGCCCGCAACCTTTTCGCCTGGCATTATTAGTGACAGTTGGATGGAGCGTTCCCAGGCCCTTCTCGGACTCGGGGGGGCGCTATTTAAAGGGGACAGCACTAGCATAAAAGCTGCAGCCATTTGGGCTGGCCATTCTGATCGTTGCTGGAGAGAGTTGCTGACCTTCTGTTGGACAGTAATTTTCTCATTGAGCCTTCGGAGGCACCGGCACTGGCAGCTTGAGGGCCCGGCTCCCGAGCTGGTGATGCAGCATCTGAAAGCAGGGAGGTGGAAGAGTGGCTTTAGCAAAAGGACAGCTTGGTAGCAAGGGATGCCAGATTGCGGCAAGGCTATGACATGGGTCCACAGTGAGAAAGCATGCTGGCGGGGGGAACAAGTGGAAGGAGACAGTTGTAAAAGGTGAGAACCTTACCATCGCTGTCGACAATGGGGTCGGCAGCTGCAGTGGTTACAGGACCACTCAGACGTCCTCCAAGAATCTGGTGGACTCTCTCCTCGAGATCCGTGAGAGTGACCACCGGTGCGAAGCTGGTCTTTGCCAATCCTCGCCAGCTTGGACTGCAGGGGAAAGGAGGGGAAGTTATGTTACATGATGCCCTGAGTGATCATCTCATGCCCCCTATGGTGCAAGAGCCCTTACATGACGCCTTGAGTCAAATGTGCATGTGTGTGCCCAGAAAGGGCCATGGGTGCTTGCTGGCAGATGGCCAATGGGGCACAGCCCACCCTGTAGCCATAAAGTCAGGTGCAAATGAAGGGATGCAGAAGTTTGCAGAAACAACACTCACCCTCACGACCCGAGTGAGGTCGTTGAATTTCTTTCTGCGTTGGACAGGGCTCCTGGTCACCATGCTGCTGGAGTTGACCCTCTGGCATACATCCCTCCAAGCTCGTCGGTAGTCCTTATGATTCGGTCTCGTGCCATTGCTTGGGTAGAGAACATCTCTCCGGCGCTCCACTGCGGCCACCAATTGCTCCAGAGCCTCATTGGTGAAGCGCTCTGCTCTCTGTCTCTCCTTCTCCATCTGGTCCAAGTTTTTAGCACCAGAGAAGGGCCTGCGCCGATTCTGAGGCCTGCAAGGCGCAGAGTGTGGATGCTGAAGCTGACTGACCCACCCCTTTAAGAGCTGGCCGGCGCCTGGAAGTCTCGTGGTCATCAGTAATTGAGAGCACCTGCGCTGCGGCCGTCCGCTCCAATATTGGGTTGCGCCAGAAGTTTAGCGCCTTAGGAGTCCCGTGTAATGCCTGAATTCGCGTCTCAATCCCCTTTAGGGGCGATGCAACCCAATATCGCGCCAGGCGGCGATAAGTTTCGTCTGGCTATAAACTTTGCGCAGCGCCAGTTCTAACGCCTCAAGCGGGGCTATACCCAATTTCTAGGCCTAGATGTTCTACTTTCTCCTTTAGTAGGGATTCCATTATTTTTCCTACCACCGATGTTAAACTGACTGGTCTGTAGTGCCCTGGACATGTTCTATCTATACAGATACTGTGCGACTGTTCACAGTGATACGGATACTGTGTAACTGTTCACAGTGATGCCGATACTCATAGAGAGTCATAGAGTAATACAGCACGGATAGAGGCCCTTCGGCCCATCGTGTCCGCGCCGGCCATCAAGCCCTGTCTAATCTAATCCCATATTCCAGCATTTGGTCCGTAGCCTTGTATGCTATGGCATTTCAAGTGCTCATCCAAATGCTTCTTAAATGTTGTGAGGGTTTCTGCCTCCACAACCCTTTCAGGCAGTGAGTTCCAGACTCCAACCACCCTCTGGGTGAAAAAGTTCTTTCTCAAATCCCCTCTAAACCTCCCGCCCTTTACCTTGAATCTATGCCCCCTAGTTATTGACCCCTCTACTAAGGGAAAAAGCTCCTCAGCGTCCATCCTATCTATGCCCCTCATAATTTTGTACACCTCAATCATGTCCCCCCTCAGCCTCCTCTGCTCCAAGGAAAACAAACCCGATCTGCCCAGTCTCTCTTCATAGCTGAAGCGCTCCAGCCCTGGTAACATCCTGGTGAACCTCCTCTGCACCCTCTCTAACGCGATCACATCCTTCCTGTAGTGTGGCGACCAGAACTGCACACAGTATTCCAGCTGTGGCCTAACCAGTGTTTTATACAGCTCCATCATAACCTCCTTGCTCTTATATTCAATGCCTCGGCTAATGAAGGCAAGTATCCCATATGCCTTTTTTACCACCTTATCCACCTGTTCCGCCGCCTTCAGGGATCTGTGTACTTGCACACCCAGATCCCTCTGACCCTCCGTCTTGCCTAGGGTCTTTCCATTCATTGTGTATTCCCTTGCCTTGTTAGTCCCCCCAAAGTGCATCACCTCGCACTTTTCCGGGTTAAATTCCATTTGCCACTGTTCCGCCCATCTGACCAACCCATCTATATCGTCCTGCAGACTGAGGCTACCCTCCTCGCTATTCACCACCCTACCAATTTTTGTATCATCCGCGAACTTACTGATCATACCTTTTACATTCATATCCAAGTCATTAATGTAGACCACAAACAGCAAGGGACCCAGCACCGACCCCTGTGGTACCCCACTGGCCACAGGCTTCCAGTCACAAAAACAACCTTCGACCATCACCCTCTGCCTTCTGCCACTAAGCCAGTTTTGTATCCAATGTGCCAAGGCACCCTGGATTCCATGGGCTCTTACCTTCTTGACCAGTCTCCTGTGCGGGACTTTATCAAAGGCCTTACTGAAATCCATGTATACCACATCCACTGCGTTACCCTCATCCACACACCTAGTCACCCCCTCAAAAAATTCAATCAAATTAGTCAGACATGATCTTCCCTTGACAAAGCCATGTTGACTATCCCTGATTAATCCTTGCCTCTCCAAGTGGAGACAAATTTTGTCCCTCAGAATTTTTTCCAATAATTTTCCTACCACTGATGTTAGGCTCACTGGCCTGTAGTTCCCCGGTTTTTCCCTACTACCCTTCTTGAATAATGGTACTACATTAGCGGTTCTCCAGTCCTCTGGCACATCCCCTGTGGCCAGAGAGGTCCTGAATATATGTGTTAGAGCCCCCGCAATCTCTTCCTTTGCCTCACACAGCAGCCTGGGATACATTTCATCCGGGCCTGGGGATTTATCCATTTTTTGGCCAGCTAAAACCGCCAATACCTCCTCCCTCTCGATGTTAATATGTTCGAGCATATCGCAGTCCCCCCGCCCTATTTCTATGTCTACATCGTCCTTCTCCATAGTGAAGACAGATGCAAAAAATTCATTTAGAACCCCTCCTACATCTTCCGGCTCCACACACAGATTGCCACTTTTGTCCCTAATGGGCCCTATTTTTTCCCTGGTTATCCTCTTACCCTTAATATACTTATAAAACATCTTCGGATTTTCCTTTATTTTGCTCGCCAGTGTTATTTCATGGCCCCTCCTTGATCTCCTAATTTCTTTTTTAAGTATCCCCCTGCACTTTTTGTACTCCTCTAGGGCTTCCTCCGTCTTTAGCCTTTTGTATCTACCAAAAGCCCTCCTTTTTTTCCTAATCCATTCTCGTATATCCCCTGACATCCAAGGTTCCCTGTGGTTTTTGGAACCACTCTTGACCTTTACGGGAACATGTTGCCATTGTATGATCTCAATCTCCCTTCTGAAAGCCTCCCATTGCTCCGATGCGGATTTTCCTACAAGTAGCTGATCCCAGTCCATTTTGGCCAGATCCTGCCTTATCCTATTAAAATCGGCCTTCCCCCAATTTAGAACCTTTATTTCCGGCCCATCCCTGTCCTTTTCCATGACCACCTTAAATCTTGCCGGCCACATTCCCTAGAATTAGGTCCAGTACCGCCCCCTCTCTTGTAGGACTTTCTACATGCTGGCTCAAAAAGCTCTCCTGGATGCACTTTAAGAATTCTACACCCTCTGAGCCTTTCACACTCTGATTATCCCAGTTAATATTGGGGAAGTTGAAATCCCCCATTATTATTACCCTATTATTTGCACATTTCTCTGAGATTTGCCTACATATCTGTTCCTCTATCTCCCCCTGACTGTTTGGAGGCCTATAGTACACTCCCAGCAAAGTGCTTGCCCCCTTTTTGTTTTTAAGCTCCACCCATATGGCCTCATTAGAGGAACCTGCTAATATATCATCCCTCCTTACTGCAGTAATTGACTCCTTAATTAATATTGCGACACCCCCTCCTCTTATACCTCCCCCTCTGTCTCGCCTGAAGATTCTGTACCCCGGAATATTGAGCTGCCAGTCTTGCCCCTCCCTCAACCATGTCTCCGTGATAGCAACAATATCATACTCCCATGTGTTTATCAACACCTTCAGTTCATCCACCTTATTTGCAAGACTCCTTGCATTAAAATAGATGCCATCCAGCCTTGCCCTTATATATTTGCCCTGTCTACCAAGCTGACTTGTTTTTTTCTCTATAATTGGCAGCACATCACCCCCTATTTCAGCTCCCCTCTGTATCCCATCCCCCTGCCAAGTTAGTTTAAACCCCCCCCAACAGTGCGAGCAAACCTCACCGCAAGGATATTTGTCCCGCTCTGATACGGTGCGACTGTTCACAGTGATACAGATACTGTACGACTGTTCACAGTGATACTGATACTGTGCGACTGTTCACAGTGATACAGATACTGTACGACTGTTCACAGTGATGCCGATACTGTGCGACTGTTCACAGTGACACAGATACTGTGCGACTGTTCACAGTGACACAGATACTGTGCGACTGTTCACAGTGATGCCGATACTGTGCGACTGTTCACAGTGACACAGATACTGTGCGACTGTTCACAGTGATACAGATACTGTGCGACTGTTCACAGTGATACAGATACTGTGCGACTGTTCACAGTGATACTGTGCGACTGTTCACAGTGATACAGATACTGTGTAACTGTTCACAGTGATGCCGATACTGTGCGACTGTTCACAGTGATACAGATACTGTGCGACTGTTCACAGTGATACAGATACTGTGCGACTGTTCACAGTGATACTGTGCGACTGTTCACAGTGATACTGATACTGTGTAACTGTTCACAGTGATGCCGATACTGTGCGACTGTTCACAGTGATACAGATACTGTGCAACTGTTCACAGTGATACAGATACTGTGCAACTGTTCACAGTGATACTGATACTGTGCGACTGTTCACAGTGATACTGTGCGACTGTTCACAGTGATGCCGATACTGTGCGACTGTTCACAGCGATACGGTGCGACTGTTCGCAGCGATACGGTGCGACTGTTCGCAGCGATACGGTGCGACTGTTCACAGCGATACGGTGCGACTGTTCACAGTGATACAGATACTGTGCGACTGTTCACAGTGATACTGATACTGTGCGAATGTTCACAGTGATACTGTGCGACTGTTCACAGTGATACAGATACTGTGCGACTGTTCACAGCGATACGGTGCGACTGTTCACAGTGATACAGATACTGTGTAACTGTTCACAGTGATGCCGATACTGTGCGACTGTTCACAGTGATACAGATACTGTGCGACTGTTCACAGTGATACAGATACTGTGCGACTGTTCACAGTGATACTGATACTGTGCGACTGTTCACAGTGATACTGATACTGTGTAACTGTTCACAGTGATGCCGATACTGTGCGACTGTTCGCAGCGATACGGTGCGACTGTTCACAGTGATACTGATACTGTGTAACTGTTCACAGTGATACAGATACTGTGCGACTGTTCACAGCGATACGGTGCGACTGTTCACAGTGATACAGATACTGTGCGACTGTTCACAGTGATACTGATACTGTGTAACTGTTCACAGTGATGCCGATACTGTGCGACTGTTCGCAGCGATACGGTGCGACTGTTCACAGCGATACGGTGCGACTGTTCACAGTGATACAGATACGGTGCGACTGTTCACAGTGATACTGTGCGACTGTTCACAGTGATACAGATACTCATAGAGTCATAGAGTTTTACAGCACAGAAAGAGGCCCTTCGGCCCATCGTGTCTGCGCCGCCCATCCATCCCTGTCCAGTCTAATCCCATTTTCCAGCATTTGGTCCATAGCCTTGTATGCAATGGCATTTCAAGTGCCCATCCAAATGCTTCTTGAATGTTGTGAGGGTTCCTGCCTCTACCACCCTTTCAGGCAGTGAGTTCCAGCTTCCAACCACCCTCTGGGTGAAAAAGTTCCTCCTCAAATCCCCCCTAAATCTCCTGCCCCTTACCCTGAATCTGTGCCCCCTTGTTATTGACCCCCCTACTAAGGGGAAAAGTTCCTCTTTATCTACCCTATCTATGCCCCTCATCATTTTGTACACCTCAATCAGGTCCCCCCTCAGCCTCCTTTGCTCCAAGGAAAACAACCCCAGCCTGTTGAGTCTTTCTTCATAGCTGAGGCGCTCCATCCCAGGTAACATCCTGGTGAATCTTCTCTGCACCCTCTCCAAAGCAATCACATCCTTCCTATAGTGAGGCGACCAGAACTGCACACAGTACTCCAGCTGTGGCCTCACCAGCGTTTTGTACAGCTCCATCATAACCTCCCTGCTCTTATATTCTATGCCTCTGCTAATGAAGGCAAGTATCCCATAAGCCTTTTTAACCACCTTATCTACCTGTTCCGCTGCCTTCAGGGATCTATGTACATGTACACCAAGGTCCCTCTGACCCTCTGTACTTCCTAGGGTCCTACCACTCATTGTGTATTCCCTTGCCTTATTTGTCCGTCCAAAATGCATCACCTCGCACTTTTCCGGGTTAAATTCCATTTGCCACTTTTCCGCCCATCTGACCAACCCGTTAATATCGTCCTGTAGCCTGAGGCTTTCCTCCTCGCAATTTACCACCCCACCAATTTTCGTGTCATCCGCGAACTTACTGATCATACCCTTTACATTCTCATCCAAATCATTAATGTAGATCACAAACAGCAAGGGACCCAGCACCGATCCCTGAGGTACCCCACTGGACACAGGCTTCCAGTCACAAAAGCAACCTTCGACCATCACCCTCTGCCTCCTGCCACTCAGCCAGTTTAGGATCCAACGCGCCAAGGCCCCCTGGATCCCATGGGCTCTTACCTTCTTGACCAGTCTCCTATGCGGGACCTTGTCAAAAGCTTTACTGAAGTCCATGTAAACCACATCCACAGCATTTCCCTCATCCACACACCTAGTCACCCCCTCGAAAAATTCAATCAGATTGGTCAGACATGATTTACCCTTGACAAAGCCATGCTGACTATCCCCGATTAATCCTTGCCTCTCCAAGTGGAGACTAATTTTGTCCCTCAGAATTTTTTCCAATAATTTCCCTACCACAGATGTTAGGCTCACTGGCCTGTAATTCCCTGGTTTATCCCTGCTACCCTTCTTGAATAATGGTACTACGTTAGCTGTTCTCCAGTCCTCTGGTACATCCCCTGTGGCCAGAGAGGTTCTGAAAATTTGTGTCAGAGCCCCTGCAATCTCCTCCTTTGCCTCCCACAGCAGCCTGGGATACATCTCGTCCGGGCCTGGGGATTTATCCACTTTTTGGCCTGCTAAAACCGCTAGTACCTCCTCCCTCTCGATGCTAATATGTTCAAGTATGTCACAGTCCCCTTGCCCGACTTCTATGTCTACATCGTCTTTCTCCATAGTGAACACTGAGGCAAAAAATTCATTTAAAACCCCACCTACTTCATCTGGCTCTACACACAGCTTGCCACTTTGGTCCCTAATGGGCCCTACCCTTTCCCTGGTTATCCTCTTGCCCTTAATATACTTATAAAACATCTTAGGATTTTCCTTTATTTTGCTCACCAGTGTTATTTCATGGCCCCTCCTCGCCCTCCTAATTTCCTTTTTAAGTATGCCCCTGCACCTCTTATACTCCTCTAGGGCTTCCACCGTCTTTTGTCTTTTGTAACTGCCAAAAGCCCCCCTTTTTTTCCGAATGCATTTTTGTATATCCTTTGTCATCCAAGGTTCCCTTTGCTTGTTGGTCCCACCCTTGACCTTTACAGGAACATGTTGGTGTTGTACTCTCTCTATTTCCCTTCTGAAAGCCTCCCACTGTTTTGATGTGGATTTTCCTATAAGTAGCTGCTCCCAGTCCACTTTGGCCAGATCCTGTCTTATCTTATTAAAATCGGCCTTCCCCCAATTTAGAACCCTTATTTCCGGGCCGTCTTTGTCTTTTTCCATGACCACCTTAAATCTCACCGAATTGTGGTCACTATCGCCAAAATGCTCTCCTACAGACACTTCCACCACCTGCCCGGCTACATTCCCTAGAATTAGGTCCAGTACCGCCCCCTCTCTTGTAGGACTTTCTACATGTTGGCTCAAAAAGCTTTCCTGGATGCACTTTAAGAATTCTGCTCCCTCCAAGCCTTTCACACTCTGACTATCCCAATTTATATTGGGGAAGTTGAAATCCCCCACTATTACTACCCTATTATTTTCACACTTTTCTGATATCTGCCTGCATATCTGTTCCTCTATCTCCCCCTGACTGTTTGGGGGCCTATAGTACACTCCCAGCAAGGTGCTTGACCCCTTTTTGTTTTTAAGTTCTACCCATATGGCCTCATTAGAGGAACCCGCTAATATATCATCCCTCCTTACAGCAGTAATAGACTCCTTAATTAATATTGCAACACCCCCTCCCCTTTTACACCCCCCTCTGTCTCGCCTGAAGATTCTATACCCCGGAATATTTAGCTGCCAGTCCTGACCCTCCCTCAACCATGTCTCCGTGATAGCAACAATATCGTACTCCCATGTGTTCAACAACAACTTCAGTTCATCCACCTTATTTGCAAGACTCCTTGCATTAAAATAAATGCCTTCCAGCCCTGCCATATTCCCTTTTGCCTTCACACCTTTGCTCTGCCTTCCCTGCTGACTTGTTTCTTCCTCCTTATTTGGCTGTAAATCACCCCCTACTATAGCTCCACTCTGTATCCCATCCCCCTGCCGAATTAGTTTAAACCCCCCCCAGCAGTGCTAGCAAACCTCCCCGCAAGGATATTGGTTCCCCTCTGGTTCAGGTGTAAACCGTCCGACTTGTACAAGTCCCACCTGTCCCAGAAGCAGACCCAGTGATCCAGGAAACTAAAGCCCTCCCTCCTGCACCATCCCTTTAGCCACGTATTCATCTGTTCTATCCTCCTATTCCTATACTCACTAGCATGTGGCACCGGGAGTAATCCAGAGATTACAACCTTCGAGGTCCTGCTCCTTAATCTTGCCCCTAGCTCCCTAAATTCTTGCTGCAGGACCTCATCCCTCTTTTTACCTATGTCGTTGGTACCAATGTGGACCACGACCTCTGGCTGTTCACCCTCCCCCTCCAGAATGCCCTGCAGCCGCTCAGTGACATCCTTGACCCTGGCACCAGGGAGGCAACAAACCATCCTGGATTCACGTCTACGGCCACAGAAACGCCTATCTGTTCCCCTTACTATAGAATCCCCTACGACTATTGCTCTCCCACTCTTTTTCCTCCCCTCCTGGGCAGCAGGAGCACCCCCAGTGCCAGGAAGCTGGCTGCTGCTGCCTTCCCCTGGTGAGTCATTCCCCCCAACAGTATCCAAAACGGTATACCTGTTTGAGAGGGGAATGGTCACAGGGGTTTTCTGCACTACCTGCCTACTTCTATTGCTCCGCCTGGTGGTCACCCATTTCCTTTCTTCCTGTGCAGCCCTTCCCTGCGGTGTGACCAACTCACTAAACGTGCTATCCACGAACTTCTCAGCCTCGTGAATGCTCCACAACCCATCCACCCGCAGCTCCAGCTCCTCAATACGGTCTGCTAATAGCTGCAGATGGATGCATTTCCTGCACACGTAGTCACCAGGGGCAGTGTCCCTGAATTCCCACATGGAGCAGGAGGAGCACATCACGGGGCTGGGCTCTCCTGGCATGACTTTCCCCTTAATTAATTTAAATTAATTTACTATCACCAATTAAAGATATCTCTAAGGCTCTTGTATAGTCTACCAACAGTACCTGCTACACCAGAAAAGACCCTAGTAACGATAAACTACAGAGTAAAAGTTTAAAAAAGAGAAATACTCACCAACCAATCACTTACCTGCTCCCTGGTGACGTCACACACTGACTATTTTTTACCTCTCTCCCCTGTGCGACTGTTCACAGTGATGCCGATACTGTGCGACTGTTCGCAGCGATATGGTGCGACTGTTCACAGTGATACTGATACTGTGTAACTGTTCACAGTGATGCCGATACTGTGCGACTGTTCGCAGCGATACGGTGCGACTGTTCGCAGTGATACGGTGCGACTGTTTGCAGTGATACGGTGCGACTGTTCAGTGATACAGTGAATGCCGCCTCCATGGGGTAGGCTTCGCCATAAAAAATGAGCTAGTTGAACGTCTCACAGAGTCTCCTTGTGGAATAAACGAACGCCTCATGACTCTACGGCTCACCCTAGCCCGGAACCAGTGCGCTACGGTCATCAGTGCGTACGCCCCAACACTGGAAGCCACAGATGAGACCAAAGAGGAATTCTACTCCAGCCTCGAACAATCCCTGTCCCGAGTCCCAATGGGCGACAAGCTGATCCTCCTTGCCGACTTCAATGCCAGAGTTGGAAAGGACACAGACCTCTGGGGAGGTGTGATCAGCAGAGAGGGAGTAGGGAAAGCCAACTCCAATGGTACCCGCCTCCTGATGAAATGCTTAGAACATGGCCTTGTCATAACCAACACCTTGTTCCGTCAGAGAGACAAGTACAAGGCTTCATGGCAACACCCTCGCTTCAAGCACTGGCATCTGCTGGACTACGTCATTGTCCGGGCGAGGGACGGCAAGGACGTCCGCATCACCCGCGCCATGACAGGAGCTGATGACTGCTGGACAGACCACAGCCCAATCCGCTCTGTCATCTCCATCAACGTAGCCCCAAAACAGTGGCGGCAACAGAAACAATGGCGCAGGAAAATCAACGCTGGAGCACTCAAAGACCCTGCTAAGAAAGCCCTATTCAGCCCGTGCCTCACAACCAACCTGACGACTCCCAGTGATTCAGAGACACAGAGGGGTCGATTTTATCTCAGGTGCGGGGAATTGGCGGGTTCCCCGAATTTAGTGATTCCCACACGATTCTAAATGGATCTATGAGATTGATGCAATTTTAACTCAATTGGCCAATTGATTGGCAGAGCAAAGGTATGGGAAGCCTTGGCAATTGAGTATTTCCAGTCAGAAAGTCGCAGAATATGACGTCATCATTGCTGCTGCTTTTAAGGTCCACAGCAAGCCTTGCTTCCTCTGCAGGTTCCCAAACTTCACCATTAAGATGGCACAGGAGTCTGCAGGAGCAACGGCCAGCAGGAGGGCCAGATCTGCCCCAAAATTTGATGAGGCTTCACTGCAGGCATTACTGGATGGTGCTAGGGCCCACAGGGAGGTCCTGTTCCCTTCTTCAGGGAGGAAGAGGCCTCCCAGTCAGACCAAGGCTGTGTGGCTACAGGTGGCAGGTCAAGTTAACTGCTTGGGGCTCACACGAAGAACGTGGTTGCAGTGCAGGAAAAGATTCCATGACCTTCTTTGCACTGGAAAAGTAAGTACTGTATGATGTTTCCATCACCCTCAACCTGATCCCCATTGCCTTTCCTCACCAGCACTCAGCTTTAACAATCTCGTCCTGCACATCCCACTAGACACTCACATCCATGCACCCTTACCCATTCCCTCTCTCTCTATGCTCGCATTCACAGAACTATGCCACCATGCAGCCCTCACACTCCCTCTCACTCTGATGCTTTGAACACAACTGACAACACACAGGGAGGGCCCTTGGTATTGCAACCTCACTCCATCTTTGTCTCCTTCTAAGTATCTATGCTATGCAATCTCTGCACTCACTCCTTCTTTCTCACTCAACCTCCACTTGTCTCCCTCATTGCAGGAAAAGAGAGCTCACAACAGGAGAGAGCGAGCCAGGACAGGAGGAGGGCCGCCCTCATTAGCCCAGCTCACCCCCTGGGAGGAAGGCGTCCTGGAGATTGCCGGGGCTGACCGAGATGCGGACGTTGGGGAAGGACAGACAGGAGCATCCCCGCAAGCTGGTGACAGAATAGTTTTCCATCTATCTCATTGGTATTGCATGAGTCGCTGATAATGATTCTGAAGTTACATCATATAGACTTATGATCATCTGCAAAATGCAATGTGCATGTAACCTTGGTATCACATATCTAACTTTTTCCTTGACTCCCCCACAGGACCATCGAGAGCCCCCGTCCCCAGTGTGCAGGAGGAAGAGCCTGAGCAGCCAGACTCCTCAGAGGAATCTGCAACCTCTGAGGGCGCAGTGTCAGCAGAAATAAGCGCACCCAGCACCAGCACAGACACTCACACCTCGGTGGGACCTTCGGGACATAGAGTAAAGTTGTCACCTTGTGTATCACAGCTCACAAGTGAGCATCAGCAGATTGTGGAGACAGGGACAGCAGTGGAGAGTCCTCGTCGGAGGGCGCAGGACTCTGCCAGCTCGGCTCAGCTGCATGTCGACCCTCTGCCTTTGGGTCCATCCGTAAGATCAGAGGTGATGGAACTCCATGCACAGATGCAGGAGTCTCTGGCAGGTTTTGTCTCTAGGGTCGCTGCGAGTGTGGAGCGAATGGAGGAGTCCATAGCGAACATGAGCAGAGCCTTTGTGGAGTCATTGGCGCATGAACGCATCAACACGGAAAGGATGGCTACCTACGTGGAAATGATTGCTGCCTCCGTGGTAAGGCTGGCTACGGTAGAGGAGAGGAGGGCAATGGTAGAGGAGAGGAGGGTCACTGGCAAGGTTTGGAAGCTAAGCAGAGCCAGACCTGGTTAGTACCTGGAGGGGTGACCATCAGGGAAGACCAGGTGCAGAAGGTCACAGAAGGAGGCTCGAGGAGGGGCGGTTGGTGAGAAGGTCACGGAAGGAGGAGCGGCTGGTGAGCAGGCCCGGGCGTTGGGCTGAAGATTGTCGGACAGGAGGAATGGTGGAAATGGAATGGCGGCGCGCACCGACGCAGCGGCTTTGCTTCTCCCAGTCATGGGAGCTTGCAAGATCACATTTCGTTGTTCATGTACTTGTGCAATGACAATAAAGTTGAATTATTATTATTATTATTATTAGGAGGTTAGTCGCCAGGGTATGGAAAACATGGTGAGTGTTCAGAATAGAATGACATCTCTTGAGGAGCGATGGGCATCTATTGAATAGAGAAACCAGACCTTCATGGAAGTCCTTCTGAGTAGGACTGCCATTGTAGATACGGGTCCCCATGGCCACCCTGATGTGCAGCAAGCTGCTCTCAAGCCACTTGCAGGCGCTGAGGGGGACCTGACCCATGAGAGGGAGGTTGGTGGCAGACCTCAAGGAAGTGGGGGCTCCTCTCCAAGCGCTCACACTTCCATGCCACTGCAGAGCCCTCGGTCAGAGCCCCGCCGGAGTACACACCCAATGGAGATAGAGGTCTCAACCCCTGCACAGCCGCAGGAGCAGCAGACAGCTGGCAAGCCCTCACAGGCTCACCATCCCAGAGGACACCCGCCAAAGGCGTCGAGACAGGAGCAGCAGGAAAGTGAGCAAGGGGCCTCCACATCTGCTGAAGCCACAGGGGAACCACTACTTAGGAGCATGCGTAAGAGGAAAATAAAGCACAAATAGTCACAAGGGTAGTCACTTGGGTGAAATGCTGTGTATTTTGTAAAAATGCCATCAGTTGTTCGTTTTTCATAAAAATTCTGATGGCAACTTCTGCAGTTGTGGCGTGTGTCATTTCGCGAATGGGGCTGGAGGTCCTCTAATGCCAAGAGGGGAAGGAAAAAACGGCCTCCCATGCTTTTGGTAGGTGCCTCAGTTGAGGAAGCGCTGAGCGAGTGTGGCGAGAAGGGTCTCGCAGGAGGTCACACTGGAGAAGTGTGTGAGGCTCCAACCTTCCACAGGTGTGGTTAGGCCTGGTAAAAGTTGCCCCAGACCTGAGACAACAAAGTCCTGCCACCTGCAAATGATGACTGATCAAATCTCCTCTTTAATGTTGGACTTGTAGCTGATAGTCAGCAAGCCAATAGTGTTCACACCAGGTTTCACAGGCGTGAACCCCACCAGGTGTATTTTACTTGGGAAAAGGGTTAAACAGGCAAGGGCCTGTTAAAATGGGATTATAAAGGCCAATCAGTGCTGTTTAAGGGCCCTAAAGACCAGTCCCATCTGCTGCGTGGTGGAGACGGGAACCGGGGCGGGGGGGTCCCGACCCCCAGGTTTTGCGATTTTAACCCCCCGCACGCCTAAATGCTCGCCTGTTGGCTGCGTTAAAATCAAGCCCAGAGTGTCCACAGCACCTGGTCTGCACTCAAGGCCTCCATAATCAGCACCTGTGAAGAGACGCTTGGTCATTCGACCAGGAAACACCAAGACTGGTTCGATGAGAACGACCAGGAGATCCAGGAGCTAATAAGCCGCAAGCGCAAGGCATTCCTGATCTGGAAACAGCAACAGAACTCGAGAGCAAGAAAGCAGCTCTACAGACGCCTGAAGGTCGAGGTCCAACAAAAAACTTGCGACCTAAAGAACAGATGGTGGGTGGAGAAAGCGCAGGAGATCCAGCAGCTAGCCGACAACCACGACGTGCGTGGATTCTTTAGCGCAGTCAAGACCACCTATGGCCCAAGCACCCAAGGTCCTACCCCACTGCGGGCCAAGAATGGAGAGGTACTCATCAAGGACAGAGTGGCAGTCAGTGCCTGCTGGAAGGAGCACTTCGAAGATCTCCTTAACCGAGACTCTGTCTTCGACGCGAGTGTCCTCAACTCCATCCCGCAGCATGCTACCCGCCACCATCTCAGCACAATCCCAGCCCGACATGAGGTTGAAAAGGCCATCCGACAACTGAGAACAACAAGGCCTCAGGAGCAGATGGAATCCCCGCCGGGGTGCTAAAACATGGCAGAGAAGCACTATTGGCGCGAATACATGAACTCATTTCTCTTATTTGGAAGGAGGAGAGCATGCCAGGGGATCTCAGAGACGCCGTAATCGTGACCATCTTCAAGAAAGGTGACAAGTCCGATTGCAGTAATTACAGAGGAGTTTCCCTGCTGTCTGCCACAGGGAAAGTGACTGAGGAGGATTCTTGCGATGACTCCTCCCAGAGTCACAATGTGGATTCCACCCACTAAGGGGCACAATAGACCTGATCTTCACCGCACGTCAATTACAAGAGAAATGCAGGGAACAGCACCAACCGCTCTACATGGCCTTCTTTGACCTCACAAAGGCCTTCGACGCTGTCAATCATGCGGGATTATGGAGTATCCTCCTCAAATTCGGCTGCCCTCAAAAGTTTGTCACCATCCTCCACCTGCTTCACGACGACATGCAAGCCGTGATCCTGACCAACGGATCCACCACAGACCCAATTCACGTATGAACTGGGGTCAAGCAAAGCTGTGTCATCGCACCAACGCTCTTCTCGATCTTCCTGGCTGCAATGCTCCATCTCGCCCTCAGTAAGCTACCAGCTGGAGTGGAGCTAATCTACAGAACAAACGAGAAACTGTTCAACCTCCGTCGCCTCCAGTCCAGATCCAAGGTCATCCCATCCTCTGTCATCAAATTACAGTATGCAGACGACGCTTGCTTCTGTGCACACTCTGAGGCCGAACTCTAAACCATTGTCAACACCTTCACCGAAGCGTACGAGAGCATAGGCCTTACACTAAACATCCATAAGACAAAGGTCCTCTACCAACCTGCCCCCACCGCACAGTACTGCTCCCTGATTATCAAAATCCATGATGTGGCCTTGAACAACATGGACCACTTTCCGTACCTCGGGAGCCTACTGTCAACAAGGGCAGACATCGATGACTAAGTCCAACACCGCCTTCAGTGTGGCAGTGCAGCCTTCGGTCGCCTGAGGAAGAGAGTGTTTTAAGACCAGGACCTCAAACCCAGCACCAAGCTCATGGTCCACAGAGCAGTAGTGATACCCGCCCTCCTGTATGCTTCAGAGACATGGTCCATGTACAGCAGGCACCTCAAGGCACTGGAGAGGTACCACCAACGCTGCCTCCAAGATCCTGCAAATCCATTGGCAGGATAGGCGTACCAACATCAGTGTTCTCGCTCAGGTGTGTCACTGTGTGACTGTTCACAGTGATACTGTGCGACTGTTCATCCTGATCCCGTGCGACTGTTCAATGATCCCGTGCGACAGTTCAGTGATCCCGTGCGACAGTTCAGTGATCCCGTGCGACAGTTCAGTGATCCCGTGCGACAGTTCAGTGATCCCGTGCGACTGTTCAGTGATCCCGTGCGACTGTTCAGTGATCCCGTGCGACAGTTCAGTGATCCCGTGCGACTGTTCAGTGATCCCGTGCGACTGTTCAGTGATCCCGTGCGACAGTTCAGTGATCCCGTGCGACAGTTCAGTGATCCCGTGCGACTGTTCAGTGATCCTGTGCGACAGTTCAGTGATCCCGTGCGACAGTTCAGTGATCCCGTGCGACAGTTCAGTGGTCCCGTGCGACAGTTCAGTGATCCCGTGCGACAGTTCAGTGATCCCGTGCGACAGTTCAGTGATCCCGTGCGACAGTTCAGTGGTCCCGTGCCACTGTTCAGTGATCCCGTGCGACAGTTCAGTGATCCCGTGCGACAGTTCAGTGATCCCGTGCGACAGTTCAGTGATCCCGTGCGACAGTTCAGTGATCCCGTGCGACAGTTCAGTGATCCCGTGCGACTGTTCAGTGATCCCGTGCGACAGTTCAGTGATCCCGTGCGACAGTTCAGTGATCCCGTGCGACTGTTCAGTGGTCCCGTGCCACTGTTCAGTGATACTGTGCCACTGTTCACAGTGATACTGGTGCTGTGATGATTCTATATCCCTCTGACCTAATATTGTACCACATTGTCACCATTTATTTTGACAATTGAACTTCTTTCACCCGTTCTTGTGTGTGTTTTGCAGCATCTGACAAACTGCTCATCTGTCTGGATTGTGTCAAGGATTTCCAGGGCTATTGATGAAAAAATTGCAGATGAGATATTTGGTAAAACTGTAAAAACTGCCACTAATGGGGGAAGATGTCAAGACGTTGTTTTTATCTGCACGCAGACAGATGATATCCAGCCGGAAGAATACATAAGGTCTGTTTGCATTCAGTGAATGTACACTAAAGTTAGTTATATTTATCATCTTACTTGGAGACCCCCCACCACCACCCTTTGGTGCTGCTTATAGTAGAGTCATAGAGTCATAGAGTTATACAGCACAGAAAGAGGCCCTTCGGCCCATCGTGTCTGCGCCGACCATCAATCCCTGTCCCAGTCTAATCCCATTTTCCAGCATTTGGTCCATAGCCTTGTATGCAGTAGGTCAGAGGTTACCCTGTTTACTAAAGTCAGAAACAGCTGCCTTGATTTTAACTCCCGTGTCGTTGGGGGGTTTGGGTGGGGGGCAAATATTAGGTTCAACCAGCCCAACTCCATTCCCGCCTCAATAAATTGTAACATACAGAAATCAGGCCATTGACGAGGCCCTCGCAAAAGGCAGGTGCGGGCCTAATTAGCATTCCTTTTCCTGGCCTGATGACATCATCAACGCTGTGACTTGCATTTAACTGGTAGCGAGGGGAATGTCCGGCAGTTGATCCGAGGTGGGAGCTGCAGATTCCCCTATCCCAATCTCTCGTCCCTTGGCCCGATCTCCCTTTTCCCCCTCCACGGAATCAGAGATCGTGGGCGGGGGAGGGATGAGATTGGAGGTTGGGGCTGGGGGAGGGCGCCTTTCTCTTTCTGAATGCTCCGTAAATAATAAAGTTACCCATAACCAGCTCAGAAATATGTTAAGTAAGGGTATCAAGGAATGTAGAATAAAGGTGAGCAAATGGAGATGAGGTACAGATCAGCCATGATCTAATTGAATGGTGGAACAGGCTCAAGTGGCAGAATGGCCTCCTCCTGTTCCTATGTTCCAGAGACCAGCCATTAGGAGAGAAATCTCCACCTTCTGTCTTCCCTCCCCAGACAAGGTGAAAGCCCTGGAACTCCTGGGCAGACATGCAGGAGAAGCAGAGGAAGTCAGGGAAGTAGGAAGGGAGGAGCTAGCTGCAGGTTGGTCACAACATTCACCTTCTTGTATCCCTTGACCTGTCTCATTGCACCAAAATCTGACACTAAGATCCTGTGAATATCAGCAGTGACAGAAGATATTAACCAAGTCATACACCCGACTTGCAGTACTTTCTATTCTATTATATCGAACTACATAGAAATTACAGCACAGAAGCAGTCCATGCTGGTGTTCATTCTCCATTTGAGCTGTATTCTAATCCCACGCGTCTGTCTCTGATGGCTTGTAGCTGGTAAAAGGGATGTGCTGAATGACCTCCTCCTCAGTCGGGAACTCATCATGATGCTGAGCCTAGAGGGCTTGCCCACCCTTCCTCTTCCTCATTCAGAGCAGGAAGGAGCAGTCCTTTTCAGTTCTGGAGCTTGCAGCATGCAGTAACAATGCGGTACTCTCACTGGACTGTGGAAGTGCTGCACCTGCTCTGTTCACACATTTGAGGTGGAGTTTCAGTATGCCAATGGTCCAGTTGCACCATGGGCTTCATTCTATAGAAAGCAACCTGGGCAGCAAACAATGACCTGGGAATCGGCTCCTGCCTCCAGGCCACTGTACTGTGAGCCACAACATGTCCTTTATTGGGCCGTTATTTCCTGGAGGTGGGAGCAAAGCTGGTACTGCTCCCATATATAAGGATTGGAAGAAAGAAACATTTTGCATTTATATAATGCCTTTCACAACCTCAGGACGTCCCAAAGCGCTTTACAGTCAATGAAGTACTTTTGAAGTGTAGTCACTGTTGTAATGTAGGAAATTTGACAGTGAATTTGTGTACAGCAAGCTCCCACAAACAGCAATGAATTTATGAACAGATAATTTGTTTTAGTGATTATGGTTGAGGGATAAATATTGGCAGGACACCGGGAGAATTCCCGTGCCCTTCTTCGAAATGGGATGGGATCGTTTATGTCAAACTGAGATGGCAGACGGGGCCCTGATTTAATGTCTCATCCAAAAGACGGCATCTCCGACAGTGCAGCACTCCCTCAGTATTGCAGTAAAGTGACAGCCCAAATTTTGTGCTCAATTCTCTGGAGTGGGATTTGAACTCTCAACTTTCTGACTCGGGCGAGAGTGTTCCCCATTGAGCCAGGGCTCGTATGTCAGACGCGTTGGCCCAGAATTTGTGGTCAGTGGCGAAGCAAAGGGGCTCGCTGTTGGCCCTGAAGAAAGCTGTCCAGAGATCTCACGATCTCTGTGGTGAGAACTTTGCCTTTTTCGATGTTCAAGTGATTTCAGTGCTCTGTAGTGGGAACCCCTGGAGCGATGCTGAATTCTCACAGACAGGAAACCATGAGAAGCTGCTTTTATCTGGACATTTAAAAAATGTTACAGAGTGAAACAAAGATTGGGACTCACAACTGGAGATAAGGTAAAACCTGAAATATCATGATCAAACTTAAAAAAAAAATGTAAAATTAAAAAAAATTGTACATTTTATCATAATGGAGAAATTTGACACTCCACAAATGTAAGAACTAGTTTTTCAGGGCCATAATGTTTGTTCTACATGAAATGTTAGCTCTAATTTTTTTTTCCGTACACGGGCCATTTCCACACATGCGTGGCGTCTTCCTGCGGCAGCAGCTTGTGAGTGGCCTGCGCGGGACGCTGTTCGTTCGCTAACATTAACCACCGCAAATTCGGGCCATTATTAATGTCCTGATACTGAAACGTTCTGATTCGCTGTTTCAGGGAACATGATATCACGATTGAAGAAATGAACACAGCTGTAAGTAAATATTAGACAAACATTTACAATGATAAAAACCCTGAGCATAGAGAGCAGGATCAGATTATTCCTTTTCTTTCAAAGACCAACCCCTTCAGACATATTGAGGAGCATTTGACAGAACACAAGAAAAAGAAACGATTTTGCATGCTGCATCGAAATAAATATGTAAAGGAGGCTATGATGAAACAATATGAAAAGAAGTTGAATAAACTGATGGTAAGTGCAATCCCTCACGTATTTGTAACCAGTGCGAACCCAGCTCATGACCCAAGGAAATATATTTTTTTGCACACCTGCACAACACTCCTCAGCTACAATTAAGTTCACAGCATCAGATAGTGTATTATACCCTGAGCATTGAATATACAGGGCAGAGTGTGACACCCTGAGCATTGAATATACAGGGCAGAGTGTGATACCCTGAGCATTGAATATACAGGGCAGAGTGTGACACCCTGAGCATTGAATATACAGGGCAGAGTGTGATACCCTGAGAATTGAATATACAGGGCAGAGTGTGATACCCTGAGTGCTGAATATACAGGGCAGAGTGTGATACCCTGAGCATTGAATATACAGGGCAGAGTGTGACACCCTGAGCATTGAATATACAGGGCAGAGTGTGATACCCTGAGAATTGAATATACAGGGCAGAGTGTGATACCCTGAGTGCTGAATATACAGGACAGAGTGTGATACCCTGAGCATTGAATATACAGGGCAGAGTGTGACACCCTGAGCATTGAATATACAGGGCAGAGTGTGATACCCTGAGCATTGAATATACAGGGCAGAGTGTGATACCCTGAGCATTGAATATACAGGACAGAGTGTGATACCCTGAGCATTGAATATACAGGGCAGAGTGTGATACCCTGAGCATTGAATATACAGGGCAGAGTGTGATACCCTGAGCATTGAATATACAGGACAGAGTGTGATACCCTGAGCATTGAATATACAGGGCAGAGTGTGATACCCTGAGCATTGAATATACAGGACAGAGTGTGATACCCTGAGCATTGAATATACAGGGCAGAGTGTGATACCCTGAGCATTGAATATACAGGGCAGAGTGTGATACCCTGAGCATTGAATATACAGGGCAGAGTGTGATACCCTGAGTGCTGAATATACAGGACAGAGTGTGATACCCTGAGCATTGAATATACAGGACAGAGTGTGATACCCTGAGCATTGAATATACAGGACAGAGTGTGATACCCTGAGCATTGAATATACAGGACAGAGTGTGTAACCCTGAGTGCTGAATATACAGGGCAGAGTGTGATACCCTGAGCATTGAATATACAGGGCAGAGTGTGATACCCTGAGCATTGAATATACAGGGCAGAGTGTGATACCCTGAGTGCTGAATATACAGGGCAGAGTGTGATACCCTGAGCATTGAATATACAGGGCAGAGTGTGATACCCTGAGCATTGAATATACAGGACAGAGTGTGATACCCTGAGCATTGAATATACAGGACAGAGTGTGATACCCTGAGCGCTGAATATACAGGACAGAGTGTGATACCCTGAGCATTGAATATACAGGGCAGAGTGTGTAACCCTGAGCATTGAATATACAGGGCAGAGTGTGATACCCTGAGTGCTGAATATACAGGACAGAGTGTGATACCCTGAGCATTGAATATACAGGGCAGAGTGTGATACCCTGAGTGCTGAATATACAGGACAGAGTGTGATACCCTGAGCATTGAATATACAGGACAGAGTGTGATACCCTGAGCATTGAATATACAGGGCAGAGTGTGATACCCTGAGCATTGAATATACAGGACAGAGTGTGATACCCTGAGCATTGAATATACAGGACAGAGTGTGATACCCTGAGCATTGAATATACAGGACAGAGTGTGATACCCTGAGCATTGAATATACAGGACAGAGTGTGATACCCTGAGCATTGAATATACAGGACAGAGTGTGATACCCTGAGCATTGAATATACAGGGCAGAGTGTGATACCCTGAGTGCTGAATATACAGGACAGAGTGTGATACCCTGAGCATTGAATATACAGGACAGAGTGTGATACCCTGAGCATTGAATATACAGGGCAGAGTGTGATACCCTGAGCATTGAATATACAGGACAGAGTGTGATACCCTGAGCATTGAATATACAGGACAGAGTGTGATACCCTGAGCATTGAATATACAGGACAGAGTGTGATACCCTGAGCATTGAATATACAGGGCAGAGTGTGATACCCTGAGCATTGAATATACAGGGCAGAGTGTGATACCCTGAGCATTGAATATACAGGACAGAGTGTGATACCCTGAGCATTGAATATACAGGGCAGAGTGTGATACCCTGAGCATTGAATATACAGGGCAGAGTGTGATACCCTGAGCATTGAATATACAGGACAGAGTGTGATACCCTGAGCATTGAATATACAGGACAGAGTGTGATACCCTGAGCATTGAATATACAGGGCAGAGTGTGATACCCTGAGCATTGAATATACAGGACAGAGTGTGATACCCTGAGCATTGAATATACAGGACAGAGTGTGATACCCTGAGCATTGAATATACAGGGCAGAGTGTGATACCCTGAGCATTGAATATACAGGACAGAGTGTGATACCCTGAGAATTGAATATACAGGACAGAGTGTGATACCCTGAGCATTGAATATACAGGACAGAGTGTGATACCCTGAGCATTGAATATACAGGGCAGAGTGTGATACCCTGAGCATTGAATATACAGGACAGAGTGTGATACCCTGAGAATTGAATATACAGGACAGAGTGTGATACCCTGAGCATTGAATATACAGGGCAGAGTGTGATACCCTGAGTGCTGAATATACAGGACAGAGTGTGATACCCTGAGCATTGAATATACAGGACAGAGTGTGTAACCCTGAGTGCTGAATATGCAGGGCAGAGTGTGATACCCTGAGAATTGAATATACAGGGCAGAGTGTGATACCCTGAGCATTGAATATACAGGACAGAGTGTGATACCCTGAGCATTGAATATACAGGGCAGAGTGTGATACCCTGAGTGCTGAATATACAGGACAGAGTGTGATACCCTGAGCATTGAATATACAGGACAGAGTGTGTAACCCTGAGTGCTGAATATACAGGACAGAGTGTGTAACCCTGAGTGCTGATTATACAGAACAGAGTGTGATACCCTGAGCATTGAATATACAGGACAGAGTGTGATACCCTGAGCATTGAATATACAGGACAGAGTGTGATACCCTGAGCATTGAATATACAGGACAGAGTGTGATACCCTGAGCATTGAATATACAGGGCAGAGTGTGATACCCTGAGCATTGAATATACAGGGCAGAGTGTGATACCCTGAGCATTGAATATACAGGGCAGAGTGTGATACCCTGAGCATTGAATATACAGGACAGAGTGTGATACCCTGAGCATTGAATATACAGGGCAGAGTGTGATACCCTGAGCATTGAATATACAGGGCAGAGTGTGATACCCTGAGCATTGAATATACAGGGCAGAGTGTGATACCCTGAGCGCTGAATATACAGGACAGAGTGTGTAACCCTGAGTGCTGATTATACAGAACAGAGTGTGATACCCTGAGCATTGAATATACAGGGCAGAGTGTGATACCCTGAGCATTGAATATACAGGGCAGAGTGTGATACCCTGAGCATTGAATATACAGGACAGAGTGTGATACCCTGAGCATTGAATATACAGGGCAGAGTGTGATACCCTGAGCATTGAATATACAGGACAGAGTGTGATACCCTGAGCATTGAATATACAGGACAGAGTGTGATACCCTGAGCATTGAATATACAGGACAGAGTGTGATACCCTGAGCATTGAATATACAGAACAGAGTGTGATACCCTGAGCATTGAATATACAGGACAGAGTGTGATACCCTGAGCATTGAATATACAGGACAGAGTGTGATACCCTGAGTGCTGAATATGCAGGGCAGAGTGTGATACCCTGAGCATTGAATATACAGGGCAGAGTGTGATACCCTGAGCATTGAATATACAGGACAGAGTGTGATACCCTGAGCATTGAATATACAGGACAGAGTGTGATACCCTGAGCATTGAATATACAGGACAGAGTGTGATACCCTGAGCATTGAATATACAGGACAGAGTGTGATACCCTGAGCA
This sequence comes from Somniosus microcephalus, assembly GCF_052327205.1. Lineage (NCBI taxonomy): Eukaryota > Metazoa > Chordata > Chondrichthyes > Squaliformes > Somniosidae > Somniosus > Somniosus microcephalus. The sequence goes on along the minus strand of NC_141006.1, from coordinate 425,138 downwards.
TTGAATATACAGGACAGAGTGTGATACCCTGAGCATTGAATATACAGAACAGAGTGTGATACCCTGAGCATTGAATATACAGGACAGAGTGTGATACCCTGAGCATTGAATATACAGGACAGAGTGTGATACCCTGAGCATTGAATATACAGGACAGAGTGTGATACCCTGAGTGCTGAATATGCAGGGCAGAGTGTGATACCCTGAGCATTGAATATACAGGACAGAGTGTGTAACCCTGAGTGCTGAATATGCAGGGCAGAGTGTGATACCCTGAGCATTGAATATACAGGACAGAGTGTGATACCCTGAGCATTGAATATACAGGGCAGAGTGTGATACCCTGAGCATTGAATATACAGGACAGAGTGTGATACCCTGAGCATTGAATATACAGAACAGAGTGTGATACCCTGAGCATTGAATATACAGGACAGAGTGTGATACCCTGAGCATTGAATATACAGAACAGAGTGTGATACCCTGAGCATTGAATATACAGGACAGAGTGTGATACCCTGAGCATTGAATATACAGGACAGAGTGTGATACCCTGAGTGCTGAATATACAGGACAGAGTGTGATACCCTGAGCATTGAATATACAGGACAGAGTGTGATACCCTGAGCATTGAATATACAGGACAGAGTGTGATACCCTGAGTGCTGAATATGCAGGGCAGAGTGTGATAGCCTGAGCATTGAATATACAGGACAGAGTGTGATACCCTGAGCATTGAATATACAGGACAGAGTGTGATACCCTGAGCATTGAATATACAGGACAGAGTGTGTAACCCTGAGTGCTGAATATGCAGGGCAGAGTGTGTAACCCTGAGTGCTGATTATACAGAACAGAGTGTGATACCCTGAGCATTGAATATACAGGGCAGAGTGTGATACCCTGAGCATTGAATATACAGGACAGAGTGTGATACCCTGAGCATTGAATATACAGGACAGAGTGTGATACCCTGAGCATTGAATATACAGGGCAGAGTGTGATACCCTGAGCATTGAATATACAGGGCAGAGTGTGATACCCTGAGTGCTGAATATACAGGACAGAGTGTGATACCCTGAGCATTGAATATACAGGGCAGAGTGTGATACCCTGAGCATTGAATATGCAGGGCAGAGTGTGTAACCCTGAGCATTGAATATACAGGGCAGAGTGTGATACCCTGAGCATTGAATATACAGGGCAGAGTGTGATACCCTGAGCATTGAATATACAGGACAGAGTGTGATACCCTGAGCATTGAATATACAGGGCAGAGTGTGATACCCTGAGCATTGAATATACAGGACAGAGTGTGTAACCCTGAGTGCTGAATATGCAGGGCAGAGTGTGTAACCCTGAGTGCTGATTATACAGGACAGAGTGTGATACCCTGAGCATTGAATATACAGGGCAGAGTGTGATACCCTGAGCATTGAATATGCAGGGCAGAGTGTGATACCCTGAGCGCTGAATATACAGGGCAGAGTGTGTAACCCTGAGCATTGAATATACAGGGCAGAGTGTGATACCCTGAGCATTGAATATACAGGACAGAGTGTGTAACCCTGAGTGCTGATTATACAGAACAGAGTGTGATACCCTGAGCATTGAATATACAGGGCAGAGTGTGATACCCTGAGCATTGAATATACAGGGCAGAGTATCCCTAATTATTGAACATGGAAGCTGCTTAAATTGAAATCACCTGTCTCATTTCAAGTTTTTATTTTTCAGAAGAAGACGTCTGCAGAATGGGAATTTTCAAAAGATGATCTGAATGTCTACACTGTGAGCTCTATACAATATTGGGAGTTAAAGAGCAGGGAGCCAAACTGCAGAGCATTGGCAACAGGTTTGTGTGGGTTCTCTATATATTGCTTCAGGTTTAGGAGGACCATGTTTGCTGGGATTCCTTGTAACTGATAGCAAATGTGTCCTGGATTTTTCCAAGCTCTGCAGGTCCATGGCGGGCATGTCCATGGCATGTGCAGACCTCGCGTCTGCCTCGAACCCGGCCTCAAACAAGATTTTACGTAAATAGGACTTCTTTTTTTTAAAGATAGGAACAGGAGTAGGCCATTCGGCCCTCGAGCCTGTTTCGCCATTTAATGAGATCATGGCTGATCATCCAAACTCAGTACCCTGTCCCTGCTTTCTCCCCATATCCCTTGATCCCTTTAGCCTTAAGAAATATATCTAACTCATTCTTGAATATATTTAATGAATTTGCCTCAACTGCCTTCTGTCGTAGCGAATTCCACAGGTTCACCACTCTCTGGGTGAAGAAATTCCTCCTCATCTCAGTCCTAAATGGCTTACCCCTTATCTTTAGACTGTGACCCCTGGTTCTGGACTCCCCCGCCATGGGGAACATCCTTCCTGCATCTAGTCTGTCTAGTCCTGCTAGAATTTTATAAGTTTCAATGAGATCCCCTCTCATTCTTCTAAACTCTAGCGAATATAAGCCTAATCAACCCAATCTCTCCTCATACGTCATTCCTGCCATCCCAGGTATCAGTCTGATGAATCTTTGCTGCACTCCCTCCATGGCAAGAACATCCTTCCTCAGATAAGGCGACCAAAACTGCACACAATACTCAAGGTGTGGTCTCACCAAGGCCTTGTACAACTGAAGCAAGACATCCTTGCTCCTGTACTCGAATCCTCTCGCTATGAAGGCCAACATACCATTTGCCTTCTTAACCACCTGCTGCACCTGCATGCTTACCTTCAGCGACTGGTGCACAAGAACACCCAGGTCTCGTTGCACTTCCCCTTTTCCCAATCTATTGGCGTTCAGATAATAATCTGCCTTCCTGTTTTTGCCACCAAAGTGGATAACCTCGCATTTATCCACATTGGACAGATGCATGGCAAATGCAATATAATCACCCAACCTATCCAAATCATACTGGAGTTTCTCTGCATCCTCCTCACAGCACACACGCCCACCCAGCTTTGTGTCGTCTGCAAACTTGGAGATATTACATCTAGTTCCCTCATTTAGATCATTTATATATATTATGAATAGCTGGGGTCCTAGCACCGATCCCTGTGGTACCCAACTAGTCACTGCCTGCCACTCGGAAAAAGACCCATTTATTCCAACTTAAGCCCACCCTGCGATGATCCCGGCCAATTAATAGGAAGCGGGCCTGATGACGACATTTGATGACACGTCATCAGCCAGTTTCCTTAAAGGGGCCATATCCAAAATGATTTTGACTGTTCTGCTGTCAGTGTTCTGCAGCATTGAGTTGCTGCAAACACTGACAAGCACTGCACAGCGGTGCATGGCTGCACCCAGTCTCTCCCATGACTCCCTCCATATGCTTATGGAGGGAGTCATAGCACGCAAGGAGGTTCTCTTCCCTTACAATGGGCGGAAGACACCTCCCCAGGACACCAACGGAACCTGGTTGGACATTGCGCAGGAGGGCACAAGCAGGGATGTCATCAGGAGGACCAGGCTGCAGTGACGCAAACTTTTCAATGATCTCAGTAGATCACGAAACGTTACTGCAAAGCCACACTCAGCCTCATGCTGCTGTGCCACTCATCACATCCCCATCACTCTGCCTTCCTGACCCGACTCCTGCACATCCTTACTCACACCAACTTACCTTGCACCTCCACCCATCCCTCTCTATCTACATTATCACTTCCCCATCTCACTAGCCAACGCTCACACTCACTTTCATCCTTGTCCAATCTTAACAACTAACAACACACAAGGGTAGGCACTTCGGTGTTTTAGCCAATGTTTGTGTAAACTTTCTGTTCATGTGTCGTCAAGCAGTGAAATCCTTATTGTCACCACTTTGCCGCCTTGGACAGATTCGCGTGCACCTTTGAAAATGTGTTAGTGAGTTCCAGTGAATGGTGAGACATAACTTCCCCCCCCCCACCCCAGACCATTCCACTGGCGATGAGTGAGAAAGGAATGCCTTGGGCAATATAGGGACGCTGTATTGTGCTGGTGTAGGGTGGTGCCATAAGAACATAGAAATAGAAGCAGGAGTGGGACATTTGGCCCTTTGAACCTGCTCCACCATTCAATAAGATCATGGCTGATCTTCTACCTCATCTCCGCTTTCCTGCACTATCCCCATATCCCTTGATTCCCTTAATATTCGAAAATCTATCGATCTCTGTCTTGAATGTCTGAGTGAAGAAATGTCTCCTTATCTCAGTCCTAAATGGCCAACCCCTTATTCTGAGACTGACCTCGTGTTCTAGACTCCCCAGCCAGGGGAAACATCCTCCCTGCATCTACCCTGTCAAGTCCTGTAAGAATTTTGTATGTTTCAATGAGATCACCTCATTCTTCTAAACTCGAGCGAATATAGGCCTTGGCTACTCAATCTCTCCTCATAGGACAATCCCCCCATCCCAGGAACCAGTCTGGTGAACCTTCGTTGCACTCCCTCTATGGCAAGTATATCCTTCCTTAGGTAAGGAGACCAAAACTGTACACAATACTCCAGGTGTGGTCTCACCAGGGCCCTATATAATTGCAGTAAGATGTCTTTACTCTTATACTCAAATCCTCTTGTAATAAAGGCCAACATACCATTTGCTTTCCTAATTGATTGCTGTACCTGCATGTTAACTTTCAGTGATTCGTGTACAAGGACACCCAGGTCCCTCTGAACACCAACATTTCCCAATCTCTCACCATTTAAAAAATACTCTGCTTTTCTATTTTTCCTACCAAAGTGGATAACTTCATATTTCTCCACATTATATTCCATTTGCCCACTCACTTAACCTGTTTATATCCCCTTGAAGCCTCTGTGCATCCTCCTCACAACTTACATTCCCACTCAGCCTTGTATCAGCAGCAAACTTGGATATATTACATTTGGTCCCCTCATCCAAATCATTGATGTAGATTGTGAATAGCTGAGGCCCAAGCATTGATCCTTGCGGTACCCCACTAGTTACAGTCTGCCAACCTGAATATGACCTGTTTATTCCTACTCTCTGTTTTCTGTCCATTAACCAATCCTCAATCAATGCTAGTATATTACTCCCAATCCCATGAGCCCTAATTTTGTTTAATAACCTCTTGTGTGGCACCTTATCGAATGCCTTCTGAAAATCCAAATACACCACATCCACTGATTCCTCCTTTTCTATTCTGCTCGTTACAACCTCAAAAATCTCTTAACAGGTTTGTCAAACATGATTCCCCTTTCATAAATCAGTGTTGACTCTGCCCAATCCTATTATTATTTTCTAAGTGCCCTGTTACCACGTCCTTAATAATAGATTCTAGCATTTTCCCTACTACTGATGTCAGGCAAACTAGTCTGAGTTTCCGCTTTTCTTTCTCCCTCCTTTCTTAAATAGTGGGGTCACATTTTCTACCTTCCAATCCATGGGAACTGTTTTAGAATCTATGGAATTTTGGAAAATGACAACCAATGCCTCCACTATCTCTATAGCCACCTCTTTCAAAACCTGAGGATGTAGGCCATCAGGTCCAGGGGATTCATCGGCTTTCAGTCCCATTAATTTCTCCAGTTCTATTTTTTTACTAATACTAATTTCTTTCAGTTCCTCATTCTCGCTAGAGCCTTGGTTCTCCGCTATTTCCGGGAAGTTTTTTGCGTCTTCTTCTGTGAAGACAGACACAAAGGGCTGGATTTTCATTGAGGAGGCGGGACTACAACTTTTGGGGTTGTAGTCCCGCCTCCATCGAGTCCTAGCCAACCCACACGATTTTGACTTGATTGACCTTGTTGAGCCCGCCCAGCGGGCTCAGCAGGCCAATTAAGGGCCACCCGGCAACAGATGACGTCACAGATTGATATTTCATCTGTCAAGACCTTTTGACAGATGAAATATCAGCGTTTCACAGCTGTTTGTAGCTGTCAAATACTGACAATCTGCACTCTAAGTTAATTCCTTCCTTTCAGGATGATTTAGAGATCTCTCCGGAACAGAAAGCTGAATGCTGGAACTTTGGACAGCTCGCGGCCATTCTGCTTTCTGTGTCGGTGAGATGAGGGACTCCCGAGACCTGAAGGAAGGAAGGCTGTAAAGGTAAGTAAAACTTCTTTAAACACTTTAAACACACCAAACACACTTAGCTCTGCACTCATGCACCCATCACTCACCTGAACACCGGACATCTCGACCCTCCAAGCCCTTCATCCCGACGGCCCGCCTCGCTAACTTGACATGGTTTGGAGCCATTGGGAATCCCACATTTCACCAATGAAAATCGCGATTAGGCTAAAAACTTCCTGTTAACTACCTGTTAACAGGCAGTTAATTGGCACTAATTCCCTTCCCGCCTCGGGGAGGCTGGTCCCAGTGCGGGTCGGGTACCCGCCTCCTTTGAAACTGGTTTGGGGGCGGGATGGGTTCATGCCCCCCGATTTCGGGATTTTAACCCCCCACACACCTCCAATCTCGCCTCCATGGCCCAATGAAAATCCTGCCCAAAGTATTTGTTTAATTTCTCTGCCATTTCCTTATTCCCCATTATAACTTCTCCTGTCTCAGCCTGTAAGGGACCCACGTTTACTTTCGCTAATCTTTTCCTTTTTACATACCTATAGAAGCGTTTACAGTCTGTTTTTATGTCTCTTGCTCGTTTACTCTCATATTCTATTTTCCCTTTCTTGATCAATTTCTTGGTCTTTGCTGAATTCTAAAATCCTCCCAATCCTCAGGCTTACTCCTCTTTTTGGCAACATTATAAGCCTCTTCCTTTGATCTAATACTATCTTTAACTTCTCTTGTTAGCCACGATTGGACCACTTTTCCTGTGGGGTTTTTGTGCCTTAAAGGAATGTATACTTGTTGTAAATTATGTATTAATTCTTTAAATGCTAGCCATTGCTTGTCTACCGTAATACCTTTTAATGTAGTTTCCCAATCTACTTTAGCCAACTTGCCCCTCATACCTACATAGTTTGCTTTGTTTAGATTTAAACAAATTGGTGCATCATGTGGCAGCCAGGGTGTACAGTGTTAAGTGAAGCAAATCTGGGCATGGTGAGGCCATCAGTGGCGTCTTGGGCAGCAATGTGCATTGGTGATGATGCCCTGTGTCCTGTGCAGCATCAGTTGATTGCGGAGAATGTTGGTGTGGATGTTGGTGTTGCTGGTATGCCTGGTGCTGCTGGTGTTGGGGCTGATCGTGTTGGGATTCTGAGGACCAAGGTGAGATTTTTTCAAGGGCACCGATGCTGCTGGAATAGATGGCAGGTGAGGTTGAGATGACAGGAGTAATCTGTCACTGTTGAGATGGGTTGTTCCAAGGAGGTGACAGTGGATAGAGAGATTACTCCAAACACTTCAAAAGTGCATAAATCTCAAAAGTGGGTTCCAAATCATTAATACTCCAACTTCTAAGATTGGGAAGTCACCAGCTGTGAAATGGTAGGTTTTATACCACTTTTGCAGCTGTCACCCATTCACAGCAATCCACAGTCTTTGAGAACCCGACATGCTTACCTGACGTGATAGCCGCTCCCTGGGAACCTCGTTGAAAACCTGGTAAAATGGTAAGTATATGGGGAAATGGTTCCTAACTACCTTTTAATAAGTTTTTAACAATTTAAATTGGGTGACCTGCCACTTGGTGTCGGGTCTGTTCAGGGATGACAGACTCGACACTTGGGAAACTGACAAGGAGGCGGATTTACAGCAGGATTCCAACCCGCTGTCAATCTTTGTGATTTTGACAGCGGAACCGCCTCCAAACCTGCACTCTGAGCGCCGGCAAAATTCAGCCCTGAGTATTAATTAAACAACACTAGATGGACATTCACTGCATCTGTACGGACACTAGATGGACATTCACTGCATCTGTACGAACACTAGATGGACATGGGACTAAAAGCCGACAAATCCCCTGGCCTTGATGTTCTATATCCTTGGGTTTTAAAAGAAGTGGCTGCAGAGATAGTGGATGCATTGGTTTTGATCTTCCAGAATTCCCTAGATTCTAGAATGGTCTCTGCAGATTGGAAGGCAGCAAATGTAACCGCGCTATTCAAGAAAGGAGGGTGAAAGAAAACAGGGAACTATAGGCCAGTTAGCCTGACATCAGTAGTATGGAAAATGCCAGAATCTATTATTATGGAAGTGGTAACAGGACGCTTAGAAAATCATAATATAATTGGGCAGTCAACACGGATTTATGAAAGGGAAATCATGTTTGACAAATCTGTTAGCGTTTGTTGAGGTTGTAATTAGCAGGGTAGATAAGGGCGAACCAGTGGATGTAGTATATTTTGGATTTTCAAAAAGCATTCAATAAGGTGCCAAACAAGAGGTTATTACACAAAATTAGGGCTCATGGGATTTGGGGTAATATATTAGCATGGATTGAGAATTGGTTAACGGACAGAAAAAAGAGAGTAGTAATAAATGGGTCATATTCGGGTTGGCAGACTGTAACTGGTGGGATACTACAAAGATCAGTGCTTGGGCCTCAGCTATTTACAATCGATATCAATGACTTAGTTGAGGGGATTGAGTGTAGCCGATCAAGTTTGCTGATGATACAAAGCTAGGTGGGAAAGCAAGGAGGAAGCAAAGAGGCTGCAAAGAGATATAGACAGATTAAGTGAGTGGGCAAGAACATGGCAGATGGAATATAATGGCCCAGTAATTCCTGTCACAACGCGTGAGTACGGACAGGGTACTCACGCGTGTGCCAGGAGGAATTGCCGGTTTTCAGCATGCACAGCGCATGCGCTGAAAACCGGCATTTCCTGTCCTCTGACCCAAGGGGTTAAGAGGCTGAACGCATGCGCGGTATTGGGCAGCGCGTGCGACTTGGATTTCCTGTATTTTTACAGATTTGCGCGTGTGTAAAGGCCTCCGGTTTTTACACATTGAAAAACCACACCTAAGTACTTAGTTTTACAGGTAAGTGGTCTTTTAGTACAATTTAGAATTTTTTTTTCCACAGGTTTATTATTTTTAAAGAATCTACAGTAAGGTAAGTTTAGTCTTAGACCCTATTTTTTAAAAATTTATTTTTTTCAAAAATTTGATTAATTGTTTAAAATAGTTTTTTAAAGTTATTCATAGTTAATTTAATTATTGGGATGCTTTTTAAAATTTTATTTAAAGTTTAAGTAGTGTTTTGGGGTGCCGTACTTTTCATGAGTTTGACAGTCTTTACTATCAAACTTATGAATGAAGTTTCCCCTCCCCTGATTGGCTGAACAGTGCTCACCTGATCCCAGCCGGCACATCGCACTAACTACGCCGCTGGGTCAGGTTAGCACAGCGCGCCGAGATCAGAACCGGGCCACTGACAGGAAATCCACTGCGGGCCAGGTTTCAGATGTCGGCGCGCCGGGTAAGTGCACATTGGGGGCTTGCACGCGCGGCAAGCCCCCGACACCAAGTTCTGGGCCAATATGGAGAAATGTGAAGTTATCTATTTTGGTAGGAAAAGTAGAATATTTTTTAAATGGTGGGAGATTGGGAACTGTTGGTATTCAGAGGGACCTGGGTGTCCTTGTACACAAATCAGAGAAAGTTAACATGCAGGTACAGCAAGCAATTAGGAAAGCAAGTGGGATGTTAGCCTTTATTACTAAAAGATTGGATCTAAGGGTAAAGACGTCTTACTGCAATTAGTAAGGAGCTGAAAATCTCGTATGCTATAGTCTGAATCAAAACTCAAAGCATCACAATCTATTTCTGCTGATCCAGTTTCAATGAGGGGAGAAAGCAACCGGAGCAGCGATTGAAACCTGAGGTTTCTAAGCCCTCCGATCCATGCTTGTCCGTGTGCTACCAGCACCAGTGAGTGTCATTTCAGCCATAAGGCATTCTGTAGACTTCTCACATGACCAGTATACTGCACCATCTTCCGTGTCATTTTTAGAAATACCAAGTCTGAGAAAACACATCATCGACATATATTTGAAAGAAAGAAAGAAAGCGATGTATGACTACGTATCTGAGGTGTGGGGGATGCTGCATCTTCTTACATCACTCAACCACATCCAGAATAAGCAGGTATTTACAATAATACACAGACTCTGCACACTCGGTCCTAGCCCGAACCTCCACATACTGTCCCCCCCCACCGCGAACCCCCCACCCCGACCCCCCCGCACACTGTCCCCCCAGACCCCCCCCCGCACACTGTCCCCCGACCCCCCCGCACACTGACCCCCCCCGCACACTGTCCCCCCCGCGCACTGTCCCCCCGATCCCCCCGCGCACTGTCCCCCCAGACCCACCGTGCACTGTCCCCACGACCCCCCCGCACACTGTCCCCCCGACCCCCCCGCACACTGTCCCCCCCGACCCCCCCCCCGCACACTGTCCCCCCCGACCCCCCCGCGCACTGTCCCCCCGACCCCCCCGCACACTGTCCCCCCGACACCCCTGCGCACTGTCCCCCCCGACCCCCCCCGCGCACTGTCCCCCCCGACCCCCCCCGCGCACTGTAACCCCGACCCCCCCGCGCACTGTCCCCCCCGACCCCCCCCGCGCACTGTCCCCCCCGACCCCCCCCGCGCACTGTCCCCCCCGACCCCCCCCGCACACTGTCCCCCCCTACACACTGTCCCCCCCGCGCACTGTCCCCCCGATCCCCCTGCGCACTGTCCCCCCAGACCCCCCGTGCACTGTCCCCCCGACCCCCCCGCACACTGTCCCCCCCGACCCCCCGTGCACTGTCCCCCCAGACCCCCCGTGCACTGTCCCCCCGACCCCCCCGCACACTGTCCCCCCCGACCCCCCCGCGCACTGTCCCCCTGACCCCCCCGCGCACTGTCCCCCCGACCCCCCCGCACACTGTCCCCCCGACACCCCCGCGCACTGTCCCCCCGACCACCCCCGCGCACTGTCCCCCCGACCCCCCCCGCGCACTGCCCCCCCGACCCCCCCCGCACACTGTCCCCCCCGACCCCCCCCCGCGCACTGTCCCCCCCGACCCCCCCCGCACACTGTCCCCCCCTACACACTGTCCCCCCCGACCCCTCCGCACACTGTCCCCCCCGACCCCCCGCGCACTGTCCCCCCGACCCCCCCCGCACTGTCCCCCCGACCCCCCCCGCACACTGTACCCCCGACCCCTCCGCACACTGTCCCCCCCGACCCCCCGCGCACTGTCCCCCCGACCCCCCGCGCACTGTCCCCCCCCGCACGCTGTCCCCCCCGCACGCTGTCCCCCCCGCACGCTGTCCCCCCCCACGCTGTCCCCCCCCACACGCTGTCCCCCCCACACGCTGTCCCCCCCCACACGCTGTCCCCCCCCACACGCTGTCCCCCCCAACACGCTGTCCCCCCCCACACGCTGTCCCCCCCCACACGCTGTCCCCCCCACACGCTGTCCCCCCCACACGCTGTCCCCCCCACACGCTGTCCCCCCCCACACGCTGTCCCCCCCACACGCTGTCCCCCCCACACGCTGTCCCCCCCCCACACGCTGTCCCCCCCACACGCTGTCCCCCCCACACGCTGTCCCCCCCCACACGCTGTCCCCCCCACACGCTGTCCCCCCCACACGCTGTCCCCCCCCAACACGCTGTCCCCCCCCACACGCTGTCCCCCCCACACGCTGTCCCCCCCCACACGCTGTCCCCCCCCACACGCTGTCCCCCCCCACACGCTGTCCCCCCCCACACACTGTCCCCCCCCACACGCTGTCCCCCCCCACACGCTGTCCCCCCCCCACACGCTGTCCCCCCCCACACGCTGTCCCCCCCACACGCTGTCCCCCCCACACACTGTCCCCCCCGACACGCTGTCCCCCCCACACACTGTCCCCCCCACACGCTGTCCCCCCCCACACGCTGTCCCCCCCCACATGCTGTCCCCCCCACACACTGTCCCCCCCGACACGCTGTCCCCCCCACACACTGTCCCCCCCACACGCTGTCCCCCCCCCACACGCTGTCCCCCCCCACACGCTGTCCCCCCCACACACTGTCCCCCCCAACACGCTGTCCCCCCCCACACGCTGTCCCCCCCACACGCTGTCCCCCCCCACACGCTGTCCCCCCCCACACGCTGTCCCCCCCACACGCTGTCCCCCCCACACACTGTCCCCCCCACACGCTGCCCCCCCCACACGCTGTCCCCCCCGCACGCTGTCCCCCCCGCACGCTGTCCCCCCCCACACGCTGTCCCCCCCGCACGCTGTCCCCCCCGCACGCTGTCCCCCCCGCACGCTGTCCCCCCCGCACGCTGTCCCCCCCGCACGCTGTCCCCCCCGCACGCTGTCCCCCCCCACACGCTGTCCCCCCCACACGCTGTCCCCCCCCACACGCTGTCCCCCCCACACGCTGTCCCCCCCACACGCTGTCCCCCCCACCACGCTGTCCCCCCCACACACACTGTCCCCCCCCACACGCTGTCCCCCCCCACACACACTGTCCCCCCCCACACGCTGTCCCCCCCACACGCTGTCCCCCCCACACACTGTCCCCCCCAACACGCTGTCCCCCCCACACGCTGTCCCCCCCCACACACTGTCCCCCCCACACACACTGTCCCCCCCCACACGCTGTCCCCCCCCACACACACTGTCCCCCCCCACACACTGTCCCCCCCCCACACGCTGTCCCCCCAACACGCTGTCCCCCCCACACGCTGTCCCCCCCACACGCTGTCCCCCCCCACACGCTGTCCCCCCCACACGCTGTCCCCCCCCACACGCTGTCCCCCCCCACCACGCTGTCCCCCCCACACGCTGTCCCCCCCCACACGCTGTCCCCCCCACACGCTGTCCCCCCCACACGCTGTCCCCCCCACACACGCTGTCCCCCCCCACACGCTGTCCCCCCCACACGCTGTCCCCCCCAACACACTGTCCCCCCCCACACACTGTCCCCCCCAACACGCTGTCCCCCCCCGCACGCTGTCCCCCCCACACGCTGTCCCCCCCCACACGCTGTCCCCCCCACACGCTGTCCCCCCCACACGCTGTCCCCCCCCACACGCTGTCCCCCCCCCACACGCTGTCCCCCCCACACACTGTCCCCCCACACGCTGTCCCCCCCACACGCTGTCCCCCCCCCACACGCTGTCCCCCCCCACACGCTGTCCCCCCCCACACGCTGTCCCCCCCCACACGCTGTCCCCCCCACACGCTGTCTCCCCACACGCTGTCCCCCCCCACACGCTGTCCCCCCCCCACACGCTGTCCCCCCCCCACACACACTGTCCCCCCCCACACGCTGTCCCCCCCCACACGCTGTCCCCCCCCCAACACGCTGTCCCCCCAACACGCTGCCCCCCCACACACTGTCCCCCCCACACACACTGTCCCCCCCACACACACTGTCCCCCCCCCACACACACTGCCCCCCACACACACTGTCCCCCCCCCACACACTGTCCCCCCCCACACACTGTCCCCCCCACACACACTGTCCCCCCCCACACACACTGTCCCCCCCCACACACACTGTCCCCCCCCACACACACTGTCCCCCCCCACACACACTGTCCCCCCCCACACACACTGTCCCCCCCCACACACACTGTCCCCCCCACACACACTGTCCCCCCCACACACACTGTCCCCCCCCCACACACACTGTCCCCCCCACACACACTGTCCCCCCCCCACACACACTGTCCCCCCCCCACACACTGTCCCCCCCACACACACTGTCCCCCCCCACACACACTGTCCCCCCCCACACACACTGTCCCCCCCCCCCAACACACTGTCCCCCCCCCCCCACACACTGTCACACTGTCCCCCCAATCCTGTCGCCCGCTGAACCCCTAGCCCTTCCATAAACTGTCCTTCTGGACACACTGCCCTGCAGCGAACCCCTCTCAAATTGCCGTGTGTTGAATCTTTTGAGCCAATTGTGTGAATTGTTTTTGAGCAATATTTAGAAAACCTGACTGGTTTCTTTAAACACTGCAATTATTTGCAGAATGTCATCCTCAGCAGCAGATTGGACACCATTTCTGAGGATTTCAAGAAAGGATTGGAAGCCTTTACTGAACAGCTGGAGCGACTTTTCAGAACTCTGCAGGACCGCCTCAGACGAGGAGCTGAGGAAGCAGAGAAAAAGTGGCGTGAAGCCATTCAAAAGCACTTCAAGTTGGTAGGTACAGTGAGTGAGGTAAAGTAGAAGATGGGGGCAGTATTTGCTGCCCACAGTGGTGATTCCAACACCCTTTTCATGATGCCGGCACTAATTTCCAAAACAGGAATAAATTGCGGCAGGGCCCAGACAGCTTACTGATTAGACGGTGTGTAAGAAATTGCAGTATTTCAGTTCATAAATCTCAAGCCAAGATGGAAATCATCCAACAGGTTAAACATTATGAGGGTAGAAGTCAGGCTCGTGCAATATTAAACTAGGGACACAGGGATAGCAACAGAGAATTAGCACCATGTAGCTGCTAGCATTATACTGACAGCAATAGATTGCTGGAGCATTCTGTAAATTGTGTTAGGACAATCAGCACTCTATCAGCCCTTCGTGTTCTCGACAGCAATTTAACCCAGTATATCAGCAGTAGTAGAACGCTGGTCCTTTAATATGGGCAGTAGTAGAACGCTGGTCCCTTTAATATGGGCAGTAGTAGAACGCTGGTCCCTTTAATATGGGCAGTAGTAGAACGCTGGTCCCTTTTAATATGGGCAATTGTTGAACGCTGGTCCCTTTAATATGGGCAGTAGTAGAACGCTGGTCCCTTTTAATATGGGCAGTAGTTGAACGCTGGTCCCTTTAATATGGGCAGTAGTAGAACGCTGGTCCCTTTAATATGGGCAGTAGTGGAATGCTGGTCCCTTTAATATGGGCAGTAGTAGAACGCTGGTCCCTTTAATATGGGCAGTAGTAGAACGCTGGTCCGTTTAATATGGGCAGTATTAGAACGCTGGTCCCTTTAATATGGGCAGTAGTTGAATGCTGGTCCTTTTTAATATGTGCAGTAGTTGAACGCTGGTCCCTTTAATATGGGCAGTAGTAGAACGCTGGTCCCTTTAATATGGGCAGTAGTAGAACGCTGGTCCCTTTAATATGGGCAGTAGTGGAATGCTGGTCCCTTTAATATGGGCAGTAGTAGAACGCTGGTCCCTTTAATATGGGCAGTAGTAGAACGCTGGTCCCTTTAATATGGGCAGTAGTAGAATGCTGGTCCCTTTAATATGGGCAGTAGTAGAACGCTGGTCCCTTTAATATGGGCAGTAGTGGAACGCTGGTCCTTTTTAATATGTGCAGTATTAGAACGCTGGTCCCTTTAATATGGGCGGTAGTAAAACGCTGGTCCCTTTAATATGGGCAGTAGTAGAACGCTGGTCCCTTTAATATGGGCAGTAGTAGAACGCTGGTCCCTTTAATATGGGCAGTAGTAGAACGCTGGTCCCTTTAATATTCTCAATAGTAGAACACTGGTCCCTTTAATATGGGCAGTAGTAGAACGCTGGTCCCTTTAATATGGGCGGTAGTAAAACGCTGGTCCCTTTAATATGGGCGGTAGTAAAACGCTGGTCCCTTTAATATGGGCAGTAGTAAAACGCTGGTCCCTTTAATATGGGCAGTAGTAAAACGCTGGTCCCTTTAATATGGGCGGTAGTAAAACGCTGGTCCCTTTAATATGGGCGGTAGTAAAACGCTGGTCCCTTTAATATGGGCGGTAGTAAAACGCTGGTCCCTTTAATATGGGTGGTAGTAAAACGCTGGTCCCTTTAATATGGGCGGTAGTAAAACGCTGGTCCCTTTAATATGGGCAGTAGTAGAACGCTGGTCCCTTTAATATGGGCAGCAGTAGAACGCTGGTCCCTTTAATATGGGCAGTAGTAGAACGCTGGTCCCTTTAATATGGGCAGTAGTTGAACGCTGGTCCCTTTAATATGGGCAGTAGTAGAACGCTGGTCCCTTTAATATGTGCAGTAGTAGAACGCTGGTCCCTTTAATATGGGCAGTAGTAGAACGCTGGTCCCTTTAATATTCTCAATAGTAGAACGCTGGTCCCTTTAATATTCTCAATAGTAGAACGCTGGTCCCTTTAATATTCTCAATAGTAGAACGCTGGTCCCTTTAATATTCTCAATAGTAGAACACTATGCTGGCTGTAGTGGAACGCTGGTCATGTTAATACACATGTTCTACTGACCATGTAAGAGTGGAAGGGAAGTGTAGGTAGAAATATATAAACAAATTTTTGAAATGTGTAAGAGACATATAGAATTATAATCATGCTGTTCACTTTTTAAATAAATAATTTAGACTCTGGAATCAGGTGTACAATTTCACAATTTGAGGATGACACCAAATTGGGGGTATAGTTAATACAGAAGTAGACTGCAATAAATTACAAGAAGACATTGGCCCAGAAATTTGGGTCGTGGGCTTCCCGCAGGTGCAAGCCCCCGACCTGCACTTACATAGCGTGCCTGGCGTTGTGCTGTGGGCCCGCGTGGGATTCGATCCTGGGCCTCCTTCAGCTGCCAGCGCACAGTGCTTGTGTATCCCAGGGGTGCAGTTAGTTTGAAGCATCACGTGGGCCATGGAGAGCCAATGGTAGCAGGGAATCTCTATTCATAGATTTAACAGGAAGACCTGTCAAATCTATGAATAGAGATCGGCCCCAAAACCTAACTAAAACTTCAAATAATTTTTTTTTTTAAATCACGTTTTAAAATAACTATTTTAAACAATTTAAAGTTTTGAAAACATTAATTACAGTTTTTAACAGGGCTAAAAATAAACTTACCTTTCTTTAAAGTATTTAAAATAATAAACCTGTGGAAAAAGTTTTAATTTTACTTAATTCACCACTTACCTTGTTAAAAGCAGGCCTTGCGACTGCTTTTTAAACGCACAGCTGCTGGAGACTTACCCACCCAGAGAATCCTGTAAAAAAAAAAAGCGTAAGTTCCAGGCGTACGTGCTGCCTCTCCGGCGCAAGCGTTTGACCTGTGAACCCCTTCCTTCAAGGGAACGGAAGTAACGGTTTGCAGTGCATGCACGAAACCGGCACTTTCGTTGGCCCTACGTGTGAATGCAGAGCATGTACTCACCCGTGGGGGACCCGAATTTCTGGCCCATTAATTAACTTGCAGATTGTGCAAATTAATTTAATTAAGTGTGAGGTGGTGCATTTTGGTGGAGGAATAAGAAGTCAAAAGGGGTTATTTTGGCAAAAGGATAAAAACAGGAGCTTATTGGGTGCTGTGTTGATAGGGCACACCTGGTCATTTTGGTCTTAATTGCTGATTACTATAATTTGAACTTGCCTGAAGGTTCATAATCAGACATCTGCAGGTTTAGCACTCCGGCTCTGATTAGGTGCAATTTTACTGGAGCAGTGTTTGTGGGCTCCACGCACCCAATACCACTGAAGGTGTGGAGTGCTCTGGCTGACACAGAGCATCAGGTTTCAGGATGGCTCAGGGAACAAGGGAGAGGACGCACAGGTTCTCAGACGCAGAACTGGGGGTCCTGGTGGAGGAGGTCCCAGAGGAGAAGGGGATGTCCTCTATCTGCAGTGGGAAGGATTCCACCTTGCTCTCCTGTCCTCCTCTCTCCTCAAGCTCCTCTTCCTCTTGTGGTTCCTGCTTTACCTTATGGCACAATTCCTTGTGGTAACAGCTGGTCTCACATGATAGCCAGATAATGGAGCACAAATCCTCTCCCTCGCTCCTTCAACAGCTGATGCACTTTTTAGGTGAAGTCCTCAGAGAGTTTCCAGAATAATGTTGCAAGCGTGTTCGTGAAATCTTGACAAAGTGTCCCAGAAAGTCTCTTGATGTGTTTCAAAAAGCCCTCTTCAAACCTTCATCAGCAAGTGAACGGTAAAAGGTGATATACCTTTAAGTAACACTCGAAATCCTCTGCAACGACTTGTTTACTCCCAATCAGCTGGTCGCTGTTAGGAGAGGCAGTTAGGCAGGCGCTGGCCACCAAAATGTCATTAATGAGCACTAGCAGGCAATTTAAGTGGCTGGCAGCTGTTTAACGAGGCTCCGGGCAGCCATTCCTAGCGCAAGCTTCAACTCCTTTACCAGGATGGCGTCTTGCACTAAACGTGGGCTAAACTGATGTTTCCATTTAAGACCCCATCTTGGCCACCTCAGAGGCTTTTTTTAGCACCTAAAGTATTTGGGGAAAATCGCCTCCTAAATGGTGTAGAGGAGCAAAGGAATCTAGGGGAATAGAATCACAAATCATTAAAGTAGCACCGCAATTTAACAAGGCCATAAAAAAAGCAAAGAAAGCACGGGTTTATTTCTCGAGGGATAGAATTGAAAAGCAGGGAAGTTGTACTAAACTTGTATCTATTTATCTATATATCTATCTATCTTCTATTATCTATCTATAGATATCTTCTATCTATATATATAAACGGATACATCTGTCTGTCTGTCCTTCGGTGTGTGCCTGCCCGGCTATACACTCGAAAGTTATAGAGCGTACCTACACGTGCGTTACATCAAAAGAAAGCTTACGATTCCAAAACGGTCGTAAGCGTATTTACGTTTCGGCCGGACAAAAATTGCGCCCACGGTATCCAAAAAACGTTCAAAATTCCGCACATTAGCATTTCATTATCCGCTCATTAGCAATAGAGTGACGTCGAGGTCGACCAATCGTACGCCGGGTTCCTGGCGCGTGCGGGCGGGCCCTCCTACAGTCGAGTGACGGGACAATTGACCAATCCTACGCTTCGGTGACCTGACGGTCGACCAATCGGTGCGTGTGTGGGCGGGCCTTATCGTTCTGAACCAAGGTGAGTCGCCACCATCTTGATTCCAAACTTTTCATTTCTTTTTCCCGCTTTCTGCGTGTTTCTTTTCAAATCTACATTTCCACCAAAAAAAGTTGCTTTTAAAACACAAATTGTTTTTAAAAAAGTTAATTCATTTGTAAATCTTTTTCTAACCTCTATAATTTTCCTACCTTTCACCGTTTTTCCAGGCAGGCCTCGAAGCCTGGGCGTCTGATGCCCAGCCACGCCCGAGCTATGCACCGGCCATCCCGCTGGGCCCGATTCTGAACCAGCGGCCAGCCATCTTGGTAAAGGCTGGCTGGGCTCACTGCAAGCTCCTCGCTCGCGCTGCACGGCGCACGCGCACCTCCACACAGAGCGCGGCCAGAGGGAAGCAAGCAGGTTAGGGGGCGGGGCAGGGCACGGGAGGGGAGGGGGAGCGGAGAGGGTTACCCCGGCAACCGGGCTCGCCAGCTGCAATCGGCCGTCTCAAGCCGCTCCGGCCCGGTCCCGGAGATCGGGAGGCGGAGAGGGGAGGAGGGTTTCCAAGGCAACCGGGCCCGGCCAGCCGCAATCGGCCGTCTCAGGCCCGGCCTTGGGCTCACCGGGGCGCTGCGCTCAGCATGTCAGTGCGTGGGGCGGCTCGGAGCTCAGCGGAGTCATTGCCGGCAGAGGGGAGAGGGTCTGCTGGCTCCCCCACTCCCTTTCTCCCTCCCTCCTTCCCCCACCTCCCCCACCCCTCTCCCCCTCCCCTCCCACTGCCCCTCCCGCCCCCCTCCCCCTCCCCTCCCCTTCCTCTCCCCTCCCCCCCTCCCCTTCCTCTCCCCTCCCCCCTCCCTCTCCCCTCCCCTTCCCTTCCTTCCCCCCTCCCCCTCCCTTCCTTTCCCCTCCCCCTCCCTCCCCCTCCCTCTCCCCCCCGCCCCCTTCCCCCCTCTCCCCCCCTCCCCCTCCCCTGCCCCCTTCCCCCCCTTCCCCAACCCCCCCTCCCTCCCTTCCCCCTGCCCCTCCTCCTCCCTTCCCCCTGCCCCTCCTCCTCCCTTCCCCCCTGCTCCTCCTCCTCCCTTCCCCCCTGCCCCTCCTCCTCCCTTCCCCCCCTGCCCTCCCCCTCCCTTCCCCCCAGTCGCGCTCTCTCTCCCCTTCCCCCCTTCCCCCCCTTCCCTTCCCCCCAGTCGTGCTCTCTCTTCCCCTCCGTCGCTCTTTCTCTTCCCCCCAGTCGCTCTTTCTCTTTCCCCCCCCAGTCGCTCTTCTCTTCCCCCCCAGTCGCTCTCTCTCTTCCTCCCCAGTCGCTCTCTCTCTTCCCCCCCCCAGTCGCTCTCTCTCTGTTCTGTTAAAGGAGTATGAGCAGCTAGGGGTCAAATTAAAAAACAGAACCTCAAGGGTAATAATCTCTGGATTATTACCTGAGCCACGAGCGAATTTGGCTAGGACAAATAAAATTAGAGAGTTAAATGCGTGGCTCAAAGACTGGTGTGGGAGAATGGGTTTTGCTTCTGGGACACTGGCACCAGTACTGGGGCAGGAGGGAGCTGTTCCGTTGGGACGGGCTTCACTTGGCCAGTGCTGGGACTAGAGTCCTGGCGGATCATATAACTAGGGCTGTAGAGAGGGCTTTAAACTAACTAGTGGGGGGAGGTTCCTAGAGAGTAAATAATAAAAATGACAACAGAGAAGGTCATAGACTTAGGTAGTGTTGTATCCGTGTGTTAATAGAGACACTGAAGACAGGAATTGTTTCACAGGTGTTTACTGAACAAAGTCTGGAGGGGAACTAACTGATACAACACAATATACAGGCTTATATAGCCCGAGTGGCCATTACCGGCATTACAGTACACAGGGGGCTCTTAAAGGCACATACACTACAATTCCTCCCCTTTTAGCCAACCAGTACATAATATTTTAAGTAATCATTAATTACATGTTACAAGAAAAATAATCTACACATTGCTGCAGTTAATTAATTATAAGTCAGTCTCTCTGGAGGCTTCCTGACTCGGTCCGGATAATGCCTCGGTGGTATAGTAGTTTCTGGTGGTGTAGTAGGTTCTTTTGGCAAGGCTGATTCGGCTTGAATGCCAGTGTCAGGTTCATCGGGTTCCAGTATCACCGGATTGGAGGTAGATATGAGTATCTCTACTTCATCATTAGGCATATAGAGTTGTGGTGTAGGTTGTCCTTTTTCGGATGACTCTATGATTTGGTCAGCATGGCGCCTTATTATGCTTTCTCCGATGTCCACGGTATACATCAGCGGTCCTAGTCGTGTGCAGATAGTTCCAGGCTGCCATTTCTCGGTACGGCAGTCCCGGGCCAAAACTTGTTGACCTATCTGGAAGGTTCTAGTTGGCCTTTCATTCATGCCTTGAAATTGCCGGTTCTCCACGTCCCTTCTGATGTTTGGTTTGATCAAATCTAGCCGGCATCTTAGGCTTCTATTGAAGAACATCATGGCGGGAGTTTGGTTTGTAACCAAATGTGTTGCATTCCTGTATGCAAACAAGAAGTTATCCACCTTATGCTGAAGTTTTATGTCTTCATTACCCATGGCCTTTATGGCCTTCTTGAAGGTCTGGACAAACCTTTCAGCCAATCCATTGGTGGCGGGATGGTATGGGGCGGACGTGTAGTGCTTAACCCCATTGTTTTTTAAGAACTTCCTGAATTCTTCGGACACAAGCGGTCCATTATCAGAACAGATCTGTTCAGGCAGCCCATTCCTGGCAAATATGGTCCTTAATACTGTGATGGCTTTTTCCGTGGTGGTGGAGGACATCTTTATTACCTCCGGCCACTTGGAGTGTGCATCAACCGCGATTAAGAACATTGAGTCCATAAATGGACCAGCAAAGTCGATGTATACCCTTTGCCAGGGGGATGAGGGCCACTCCCATGGATGTAGAGGGACTTGTGGTGGAGCGTTTTGGACCTTCTGGCATCCTAGGCAGCTCTTGGTCATTTCTTCGATGTCTCCATCGGTACCTGACCACCATACAAACGCCCTGGCTAGGTTCTTCATTTTCACTCCACCCAGATGCCCCT
>NC_141006.1:382615-402918 GCF_052327205.1 Somniosus microcephalus | reverse complement strand
GAACACTGGTCCCTTTAATATGGGCAGTAGTAGAACGCTGGTCCCTTTAATATGGGCGGTAGTAAAACGCTGGTCCCTTTAGTATGGGCGGTAGTAAAACGCTGGTCCCTTTAATATGGGCGGTAGTAAAACGCTGGTCCCTTTAATATGGGCAGTAGTAAAACGCTGGTCCCTTTAATATGGGCAGTAGTAAAACGCTGGTCCCTTTAATATGGGCGGTAGTAAAACGCTGGTCCCTTTAATATGGGCGGTAGTAAAACGCTGGTCCCTTTAATATGGGCAGTAGTAAAACGCTGGTCCCTTTAATATGGGCGGTAGTAAAACGCTGGTCCCTTTAATATGGGCAGTAGTAAAACGCTGGTCCCTTTAATATGGGTGGTAGTAAAACGCTGGTCCCTTTAATATGGGCGGTAGTAAAACGCTGGTCCCTTTAATATGGGCAGTAGTAGAACGCTGGTCCCTTTAATATGGGCAGCAGTAGAACGCTGGTCCCTTTAATATGGGCAGTAGTAGAACGCTGGTCCCTTTAATATGGGCAGCAGTAGAACGCTGGTCCCTTTAATATGTGCAGTAGTAGAACGCTGGTCCCTTTAATATGGGCAGTAGTAGAACGCTGGTCCCTTTAATATGGGCAGTAGTAGAACGCTGGTCCCTTTAATATGGGCAGTAGTAGAACGCTGGTCCCTTTAATATTCTCAATAGTAGAACGCTGGTCCCTTTAATATTCTCAATAGTAGAACGCTGGTCCCTTTAATATTCTCAATAGTAGAACGCTGGTCCCTTTAATATTCTCAATAGTAGAACGCTGGTCCCTTTAATATTCTCAATAGTAGAACACTATGCTGGCTGTAGTGGAACGCTGGTCATGTTAATACACATGTTCTACTGACCATGTAAGAGTGGAAGGGAAGTGTAGGTAGAAATATATAAACAAATTTTTGAAATGTGTAAGAGACATATAGAATTATAATCATGCTGTTCACTTTTTAAATAAATAATTTAGACTCTGGAATCAGGTGTACAATTTCACAATTTGAGGATGACACCAAATTGGGGGTATAATTAATACAGAAGTAGACTGCAATAAATTACAAGAAGACATTGGCCCAGAAATTTGGGTCGTGGGCTTCCCGCAGGTGCAAGCCCCCGACCTGCACTTACATAGCGTGCCTGGCGTTGTGCTGTGGGCCCGCGTGGGATTCCGATCCTGGGCCTCCTTCAGCTGCCAGCGCACAGTGCTTGTGTATCCCAGGGGTGCAGTTAGTTTGAAGCATCACGTGGGCCATGGAGAGCCAATGGTAGCAGGGAATCTCTATTCATAGATTTAACAGGAAGACCTGTCAAATCTATGAATAGAGATCGGCCCCAAAACCTAACTAAAACTTCAAATAAATTTTTTTTTTAAATCACGTTTTTAAAATAACTATTTTAAACAATTTAAAGTTTTGAAAACATTAATTACAGTTTTTAACAGGGCTAAAAATAAACTTACCTTTCTTTAAAGTATTTAAAAATAATAAACCTGTGGAAAAAGTTTTAATTTTACTTAATTCACCACTTACCTTGTTAAAAGCAGGCCTTGCGACTGCTTTTTAAACGCACAGCTGCTGGAGACTTACCCACCCAGAGAATCCTGTAAAAAAAAAAAGCGTAAGTTCCAGGCGTACGTGCTGCCTCTCCGGCGCACGCGTTTGACCTGTGAACCCCTTCCTTCAAGGGAACGGAAGTAACGGTTTGCAGTGCATGCACGAAACCGGCACTTTCGTTGGCCCTACGTGTGAATGCAGAGCATGTACTCACCCGTGGGGACCCGAATTTCTGGCCCATTAATTAACTTGCAGATTGTGCAAATTAATTTAATTAAGTGTGAGGTGGTGCATTTTGGTGGAGGAATAAGAAGTCAAAAGGGGTTATTTTGGCAAAAGGATAAAAACAGGAGCTTATTGGGTGCTGTGTTGATAGGGCACACCTGGTCATTTTGGTCTTAATTGCTGATTACTATAATTTGAACTTGCCTGAAGGTTCATAATCAGACATCTGCAGGTTTAGCACTCCGGCTCTGATTAGGTGCAATTTTACTGGAGCAGTGTTTGTGGGCTCCACGCACCCAATACCACTGAAGGTGTGGAGTGCTCTGGCTGACACAGAGCATCAGGTTTCAGGATGGCTCAGGGAACAAGGGAGAGGACGCACAGGTTCTCAGACGCAGAACTGGGGGTCCTGGTGGAGGAGGTCCAGAGGAGAAGGGGATGTCCTCTATCTGCAGTGGGAAGGATTCCACCTTGCTCTCCTGTCCCCCTCTCTTCCTCAAGCTCCTCTTCCTCTTGTGGTTCCTGCTTTACCTTATGGCACAATTCCTTGTGGTAACAGCTGGTCTCACATGATAGCCAGATAATGGAGCACAAATCCTCTCCCTCGCTCCTTCAACAGCTGATGCACTTTTTAGGTGAAGTCCTCAGAGAGTTTCCAGAATAAATGTTGCAAGCGTGTTCGTGAAATCTTGACAAAGTGTCCCAGAAAGTCTCTTGATGTGTTTCAAAAGCCCTCTTCAAACCTTCATCAGCAAGTGAACGGTAAAAGGTGATATACCTTTAAGTAACACTCGAAATCCTCTGCAACGACTTGTTTACTCCCAATCAGCTGGTCGCTGTTAGGAGAGGCAGTTAGGCCAGGCGCTGGCCACCAAAATGTCATTAATGAGCACTAGCAGGCAATTTAAGTGGCTGGCAGCTGTTTAACGAGGCAGCCATTCCTAGCGCAAGCTTCAACTCCTTTACCAGGATGGCGTCTTGCACTAAACGTGGGCTAAACTGATGTTTCCATTTAAGACCCCATCTTGGCCACCTCAGAGGCTTTTTTTAGCACCTAAAGTATTTGGGGAAAATCGCCTCCTAAATGGTGTAGAGGAGCAAAGGAATCTAGGGGAATAGAATCACAAATCATTAAAAGTAGCACCGCAATTTAACAAGGCCATAAAAAAAGCAAAGAAAGCACGGGTTTATTTCTAGAGGGATAGAATTGAAAAGCAGGGAAGTTGTACTAAACTTGTATCTATTTATCTATATATCTATCTATCTTCTTATTATCTATCTATAGATATCTTCTATCTATATATATAAACGGATACATCTGTCTGTCTGTCTGTCCTTCGGTGTGTGCCTGCCCGGCTATACACTCGAAAGTTATAGAGCGTACCTACACGTGCGTTACATCAAAAGAAAGCTTACGATTCCAAAACGGTCGTAAGCGTATTTACGTTTCGGCCGGACAAAAATTGCGCCCACGGTATCCAAAAAACGTTCAAAATTCCGCACCTTAGCATTTCATTATCCGCTCATTAGCAATAGAGTGATGTCGAGGTCGACCAATCGTACGCCGGGTTCCTGGCGCGTGTGGGCGGGCCCTCCTACAGTCGAGTGACGGGACAATTGACCAATCCTACGCTTCGGTGACCTGACGGTCGACCAATCGGTGCGTGTGTGGGCGGGCCTTATCGTTCTGAACCAAGGTGAGTCGCCACCATCTTGATTCCAAACTTTTCATTTCTTTTTCCCGCTTTCTGCGTGTTTCTTTTCAAATCTACATTTCCACCAAAAAAAAGTTGCTTTTAAAACACAAATTGTTTTTAAAAAAGTTAATTCATTTGTAAATCTTTTTTCTAACCTCTATAATTTTCCTACCTTTCACCGTTTTTCCAGGCAGGCCTCGAAGCCTGGGCGTCTGATGCCCAGCCACGCCCGAGCTATGCACCGGCCATCCCGCTGGGCCCGATTCTGAACCAGCGGCCAGCCATCTTGGTAAAGGCTGGCTGGGCTCACTGCAAGCTCCTCGCTCGCGCTGCACGGCGCACGCGCACCTCCACACAGAGCGCGGCCAGAGGGAAGCAAGCAGGTTAGGGGGCGGGGCAGGGCACGGGAGGGGAGGGGGAGCGGAGAGGGTTACCCCGGCAACCGGGCTCGCCAGCTGCAATCGGCCGTCTCAAGCCGCTCCGGCCCGGTCCCGGAGATCGGGAGGCGGAGAGGGGAGGAGGGTTTCCAAGGCAACCGGGCCCGGCCAGCCGCAATCGGCCGTCTCAGGCCCGGCCTTGGGCTCACCGGGGCGCTGCGCTCAGCATGTCAGTGCGTGGGGCGGCTCGGAGCTCAGCGGAGTCATTGCCGGCAGAGGGGAGAGGGTCTGCTGGCTCCCCCACTCCCTTTCTCCCTCCCTCCTTCCCCCACCTCCCCCACCCCTCTCCCCCTCCCCTCCCACTGCCCCTCCCGCCCCCCTCCCCCTCCCCTCCCCTTCCTCTCCCCTCCCCCCTCCCCTTCCTCTCCCCTCCCCCTCCCCTTCCTCTCCCCTCCCCTTTCCTTTCCCCCTCCCCCTCCCCTCTCCCTCCCCCCTCCCCCTCCCTCTCCCCCCCTGCCCCCTTCCCCCCCTCTCCCCCCCTCCCCCTCCCCTGCCCCCTTCCCCCCCTTCCCCAACCCCCCTCCCTCCCTTCCCCCTGCCCCTCCTCCTCCCTTCCCCCTGCCCCTCCTCCTCCCTTCCCCCCTGCCCCTCCTCCTCCCTTCCCCCCTGCCCCTCCTCCTCCCTTCCCCCCCTGCCCTCCCCCTCCCTTCCCCCCAGTCGCGCTCTCTCTCCCCTTCCCCCTTCCCCTTCCCCACCCCTTCCCCCCTTCTCCCCCCTTCCCTCTCCCCCCTTCCCTTCCCCCCTTTCCCTTCCCCCCCTTCCCTTCCCCCCAGTCGTGCTCTCTCTTCCCCTCCGTCGCTCTTTCTCTTCCCCCCCAGTCGCTCTTTCTCTTCCCCCCCAGTCGCTCTTTCTCTTCACCCCCCAGTCGCTCTCTCTCTTCCTCCCCAGTCGCTCTCTCTCTTCCCCCCCCCAGTCGCTCTCTCTCTGTTCTGTTAAAGGAGTATGAGCAGCTAGGGGTCAAATTAAAAAACAGAACCTCAAGGGTAATAATCTCTGGATTATTACCTGAGCCACGAGCGAATTTGGCTAGGACAAATAAAATTAGAGAGTTAAATGCGTGGCTCAAAGACTGGTGTGGGAGAAATGGGTTTTGCTTCCTGGGACACTGGCACCAGTACTGGGGCAGGAGGGAGCTGTTCCGTTGGGACGGGCTTCACTTGGCCAGTGCTGGGACTAGAGTCCTGGCGGATCATATAACTAGGGCTGTAGAGAGGGCTTTAAACTAACTAGTGGGGGGGAGGTTCCTAGAGAGTAAATAATAAAAATGACAACAGAGAAGGTCATAGACTTAGGTAGTGTTGTATCCGTGTGTTAATAGAGACACTGAAGACAGGAATTGGTTTCACAGGTGTTTACTGAACAAAGTCTGGAGGGGAACTAACTGATACAACACAATATACAGGCTCATATAGCCCGAGTGGCCATTACCGGCATTACAGTACACAGGGGGCTCTTAAAGGCACATACACTACAATTCCTCCCCTTTTAGCCAACCAGTACATAATATTTTAAGTAA
Organism: Somniosus microcephalus; assembly: GCF_052327205.1. Classification (NCBI taxonomy): domain Eukaryota; kingdom Metazoa; phylum Chordata; class Chondrichthyes; order Squaliformes; family Somniosidae; genus Somniosus; species Somniosus microcephalus. The sequence continues at coordinate 397,457 of NC_141006.1, read as the reverse complement.
TCATTAATTACATGTTACAAGAAAAATAATCTACACATTGCTGCAGTTAATTAATTATAAGTCAGTCTCTCTGGAGGCTTCCTGACTCGGTCCGGATAATGCCTCGGTGGTATAGTAGTTTCTGGTGGTGTAGTAGGTTCTTTTGGCAAGGCTGATTCGGCTTGAATGCCAGTGTCAGGTTCATCGGGTTCCAGTATCACCGGATCGGAGGTAGATATGAGTATCTCTACTTCATCATTAGACATATAGAGTTGTGGTGTAGGTTGTCCTTTTTCGGATGACTCTATGATTTGGTCAGCATGGCGCCTTATTATGCTTTCTCCGATGTCCACGGTATACATCAGCGGTCCTAGTCGTGTGCAGATAGTTCCAGGCTGCCATTTCTCGGTACGGCAGTCCCGGGCCAAAACTTGTTGACCTATCTGGAAGGTTCTAGTTGGCCTTTCATTCATGCCTTGAAATTGCCGGTTCTCCACGTCCCTTCTGATGTTTGGTTTGATCAAATCTAGCCGGCATCTTAGGCTTTTATTGAAGAACATCATGGCGGGAGTTTGGTTTGTAACCAAATGTGTTGCATTCCTGTATGCAAACAAGAAGTTATCCACCTTATGCTGAAGTTTTATGTCTTCATTACCCATGGCCTTTATGGCCTTCTTGAAGGTCTGGACAAACCTTTCAGCCAATCCATTGGTGGCGGGATGGTATGGGGCGGACGTGTAGTGCTTAACCCCATTGTTTTTTAAGAACTTCCTGAATTCTTCGGACACAAGCGGTCCATTATCAGAACAGATCTGTTCAGGCAGCCCATTCCTGGCAAATATGGTCCTTAATACTGTGATGGCTTTTTCCGTGGTGGTGGAGGACATCTTTATTACCTCCGGCCACTTGGAGTGTGCATCAACCGCGATTAAGAACATTGAGTCCATAAATGGACCAGCAAAGTCGATGTATACCCTTTGCCAGGGGGATGAGGGCCACTCCCATGGATGTAGAGGGACTTGTGGTGGAGCGTTTTGGACCTTCTGGCATCCTAGGCAGCTCTTGGTCATTTCTTCGATGTCTCCATCGGTACCTGACCACCATACAAACGCCCTGGCTAGGTTCTTCATTTTCACTCCACCCAGATGCCCCTCGTGAAGCTCCTTTAGAACTTTATCCTGGAGTTTGGGTGGAATCACCACTCTGGATCCACACATCAAGGTTCCTCGGCACACTGACAACTGTTCTCTTCTTTGCGAGAATGCTGGCAACAGTGGTTCGCCATGTGCTGGCCATCCCTTCACTGTTAAATCGTAGACTCGTGAGAGAGTCGGGTCATTTCTAGTTTCCCTTTCAATGGCAGAATTTGTTACTGGTAGACATTCGACGATGGTAGAGTGGAAAATCTCCACTGGGTCTACGGTAGGTGCTTCTTCTACCGTTGGCAACGGTAGGCGCGATAAACCGTCAGCATTCCCATGCTGTTTTGATCCTTTGTATTCTATGTTATATTGGTGTGCCCCTAGAAAAAGGGACCACCTCTGTAGCCTTTGCGCTGTCATAATGGGAACACCCTTTTTAGGGTTGAATATGGAGATGAGGGGTTGATGGTCAGTCAACAAGGTAAATTTTTGTCCGTGTAGGTAATGGTTGAATTTCTTCACTCCCCATACCAGGCTGAGTGCTTCCCTGTCGATTTGGGCATAGCTACGCTCAGCTGAGTTCAATGAGCGTGACGCAAAAGCTATCGGCCGTTCCGAGCCATCAGGGAATTTATGCGATAATACTGCTCCTACGCCGTAAGGGGATGCATCGCACGCCAGTCTGATTGGCAGTGATGGGTTGTAATGAGCCAAAACTTCTTTGGACGTGATTAATTCTTTGCATTTATGGAAGGCACGTTTACAGTCTTCGCTCCATTTCCAAATTACTCCTGTTTGTAGCAGTTCATTAAGAGGGTGCAGAAGAATCACAGAATCACAGAAACCCCACAGTGCAGATAGAGGCCATTTCGGCCCATCGAGTCTGCACCGACACATATCCCACCCGATCCCCGTAACCCCTACACCAACACATATCCCACCCTATCCCTGTAGCCCCACGTATTTAATCCCCCTAACACTAAGGGTCAATTTTATCACAGCCAATCAACCTAACCCGCACATCTTTGGACTGTGGGAGGAAACCGGAGCACCCGGAGGAAACCCACGCAAACACGGGGAGAATGTGCAAACTCCACACAGACAGTCGCCCGAGGCCGGATTCGAACCCGGGTCCCTGGCGCTGTGAGGCAACAGTGCTAACCACTATGCCACCGTGCTGCCTTGAGTTGATAAGTTCGGTAAAAATTTATGATAGTAATTTATTAATCCCAGGAACGACCTTAATTGTGAAACATTTTCAGCTGCTGGGGCTTTTATGACCGCTTCAATTTTTTCAGGTGACTTATGCAACCCTTCCTTATTAATTATGTGGCCACAATATGATATTTGATTCTGGAAAAATTCACACTTGGGGCGATTTGCTCGTAGGCCCCGTTCTCTCAGCCTAGTGAGCACCTGCTCCAAATTGGCAAGGTGCTCGTTGTCGTTTTCTCCTGTTACAAGGATGTCGTCTAGGTAGCATTGAGTCCCCGGAATCCCTTGGAGGACTTGCTCCATAGCTCTTTGCCAGATAGCTGGAGCGGATGCTACTCCGAAAACCAGTCGATTGTACTGGTACAGACCTTTGTGTGTATTTATCGTGAGATACTTTTTAGAGGCCTCTTCAACCTCCATCTGTAGATATGCCTGTGCCAAGTCAATTTTGGTGAAACGTTTCCCTCCGGATAGTGAGGCGAAAATATCTTCTATCCTCGGAAGAGGATACTGTACCGTGTGAAGGACCGGGTTTACAGTCACCTTGAAGTCTCCACAGATGCGAATTTTTCTCTGTTCTTCAGATTTATCATTATTCAACGCTTTCTTCATGACTGGGACGATGGGTGTTGCCCACTTGCTCCAATCTATTTTGGATAATATGCCTGCCTTTTCCAAATTCTCCAGCTCTGCCTCGACTGCTGGACGAATTGCGTATGGCACCGGTCTTGCCTTAAAGAACTTGGGAATTGCCGCATCTTCCACTTTTATTGAGGCGGTGATGCCTTTCAAGGTTCCTAGTTTCTCTTGAAACACTTCTTTGGCGTTGGCCAAGATGTCTTTTAATCGTTCAGGTATGACGTCATCATCGTTTTTTCCTTACTGGTCACCGTCAGTGCCTGAATGGAGTGCCAGTCTAAACGTATTTTCCTGATCCATTCACGTCCCAACAGCGGTGGACCACCATCTTGTAGAACGTATAAATACAACTTTTGTATTTCCTTGCCATTGTATACAACAGGCACCCTTAGTTTTCCTTTGGGGTATACTTTCTGCCCCGTATATATTTTCAAGATAATGGATGTGTCTTTTAAAGGTATATGCGGAAATAGCCGCTCGTAATCCCATCGATTTATGATGGTCAGAGCTGATCTTGTATCTAGCTCCATTTTAACTGGGGACCCTGCTATCGTGAGGGTAACTCAAATGGTCTGGTAATCTTCTTTGGCAATTACATTATGTAATTTGAGACAGCTTAGTCTCTTGTTTTCGGAGTTGCTATCACTCTTCTGGTCTTCGGAGCTACTGTCCGTCATCATTTCTACCTTTCTGTACTTTTCTTTATTGATTTTTTTTTTCCTGTCCGTGGATTTTTTTTGTCCAGATCGGCATACCCGTGCAATGTGTCCAATCTTTCCGCATTGCCTGCATGCTTTGTCCTTGAACCAGCAGTCCCTCTGGTCATGGGTGGATCTGCCGCAGCGATAACATCTCTCGAAACCCTGTGTCATTTCATGGGTGCCGAAGTCCTGTGTCTTTTGTTGTATCTCTGCAGCTCCTCTTGCGGCTGCTTCGTATGATACAGCCATACTGAAAACCTTGTCCAGTGTTAAATCTTTTTCAGAAAGCAGCCTTTTCTGTGTTCCTTCACTTAGGAGACCGCAGACGAATTTCTCTCGAAGATAATCTGCTAGTCCTGCCCCGAATTGGCAGTGCTTTGATAGCTTTCTTAATTCGGTGAGGTAATCAGCGTTACTTTCATTCTTGTGTTGATTCCTCTTGAAGAATTTGAATCGTTCCGCTATCAGCAGTGGTGTTGGGTTTAAGTGTTCCTGTAGGGTATCAACAATTTCTTTAAAATTCTTGTCCTTTGGTTTGGCTGGAGTGATTAAGTTTCGTAACAGCCCGTATGTCTTTGCGCCCATTAGATTTAGAAGTACTGAAGCTTTTTTTTCATTTTCTATTCCATTTGCGGTGCAATATACCTCCACTCTTTCCACATATGTGGTCCAATCCTCTATATCGTTATCAAAAGCATCAATATTGCCAGACTTAGGCATCCTAGAAAAAAAATGGTGCTTCCCGCGCTTTTCTTTCTTTTCTGCAGAAAAGATATGGCACTTCCCGCGCTTCCCCTTTCTGCAGAAAAGATATGGCACTTCCCGCGCTTCCCCGCCGCTGCTGCCGATGACAACGCTGTTTCCCGCGGGTTTCCCTTCTTTTTATTTATTTATTTACAGGTGGAGACTCGTTCCCGCCGGACTCTCTCTGCTAGGTCTGAACGCCGACCTGCTTGCAGCGCCGGCCGTCTCCCGAGTGCTCCCTCCCCGTCTGTTACTGCTTGCCTCCGCCTTCGCTGCTTGGCCTAGCTGCAGAGCCAGCCGCTGGAGCCCCAGCCCGACGCCCAGGAAGGATTATTGCAGTACCTGCCACCAGCTCGGCTAGCTGGTGAAACCACAGCTTGTTCTTTTTCTTGATTTTCTTCAACTTTGGACGCCAGAGGAATCGATGTCCTTGAGGTGCTGCCGAATTGCAGGTAAGTCCGTTTCCAATTCGTCGCCACTGTTGTATCCGTGTGTTAATAGAGACACTGAAGACAGGAATTGGTTTCACAGGTGTTTACTGAACAAAGTCTGGAGGGGAACTAACTGATACAACACAATATACAGGCTTATATAGCCCGAGTGGCCATTACCGGCATTACAGTACACAGGGGGCTCTTAAAGGCACATACACTACAGGTAGCAGTGGGGAAATTAAAAACCAGAGCATGTCAGGAAGGGGCAGAAGGTATGGAGTAAAAGGTAAAGTAATAAAAAGGGCAAAAGCAGGAACTAAGTGTCACAAAACATATTTGAAAGTTCTCTATCTGAATGCACGTAGCATTCGTAACAAAATAGATGAGTTAATGGCACAAATAACTACATATGGGTATGATCTTGTGGCCATTACAGAAACATGGCTGCAGGGTGACAATGCCTGGGAATTAAACATACCAGGTTATTTAACGATCAGGAAGGACAGGCAGGAAGGAAGGGGAGGTGGGGTGGCTATGTTAATAAAGGAAGGAATCACTGTAATACAGAAAAATGATATTGGATCAAAAGATCAGGATAATGAAACAGTTTGGGTGGAGGTAAGGAATAATAAGGGGAAAAAAACACTAGTGGGCGTAGTCTATAGGCCTCCGAACAGTTGCAACTCTGTTGGATGGAGTATCAATCAGGAAATAGTTGAGGCTTGTAATAAGGGAGCATCCATAATTATGGGGGATTTTAACTATCATATTAATTGGACAAATCAAATTGGGCAGGGCTGCCTTGAGGATGAGTTCACTGAGTGTATTAGGGATGGGTTTCATGAGCAGTATGTAACTGAACCGACCAGGGGGCAAGCAACCTTAGATCTGGTCCTGTGTAACGAGACAGGATTAATTAAAAATGTCCTGGTAAAGGATCCCCTTGGAATGAGTGACCATAACATGGTTGAATTCCATATTCAATTAGAGGGTGAGAAGGTTGGATCTCAAACAAGCGTGCTAAGCTTGAATAAAGGAGACTATGAAGGTATGAGAGCGGAATTGAGTAGAGTGGATTGGGAAAATAGATTAAAGGGTAAGACGATACATGATCAGTGGTGTACATTTAAGGAGTTATTTTACAACTTTCATTGCTAGGGGGATAGAATATAAAAATAGGGAGGTATTGCTTCAGTTGTACAAGGTATTGGTGAGACTGCACCTGGAATACTGCATACAGTTTTGGTGTCCATACTTAAGAAAAGACATACTTGCTCTCGAGTCAGTACAAAGAAGGTTCACTCGGTTAATCCCAGGGATGAGGGGATGGAGATATGAGGAGAGGTTGAGTAGATTGGGACTCTACTCATTGGAGTTCAGAAGAATGAGAGGCGATCTTATTGAAACATATAAGATTGTGAAGGGGTTGGATCGGGTGGATGCGGGGAGGATGATCCCGATGATGGGTGAAACTAGAACTAGGGGGCATAATCTTAGAATAAGGGGCTGCTCTTTCAAAACTGAGATGAGGAGGAACTACTTCACTCAGAGGGTGGTAGGTCCATGGAATATGCTGCCCCAAAAAGCTGTAGAAGCTACATCATTACATAAATTTAAAACAGAAATAGACAGTTTCCTAGAAGTAAAGGGAATAAAGGGTTATGGGGAGCGGGCAGGAATTTGGACATGAGTCTAGGTTTGGATCGGTCATGGCCCTGTGGGTAGCGGAGCGGGCCCAGGGGCCGTGTAGCCTGATCCTGCTCCTATTTCATGTGTCTAATTCTGTTAGATTCAGGAGATGGTTCTGTGATAGTAGATTGGCGGTTAGGATCAGATCAGCCATGATCTTATTGAATGGCGGAGCAGGCTCGAGGGGCCGATTGGCCTACTCCTGCTCCTATTTCTTATGTTCTTATGTTCCCCCCCAGTCGCTCTCTCTCTTCCAACAACAACATGCCCTCGAAAAAGCCTCGGCACCGCCGGGCACTCCAGCAAGTATATGTATAATTGCTCTTCTGTCTGTCTGTCTGTCTGTCCTCTATACACTCAAAAGTTATAGAGCGTACCTACACGTGTGTTACATCAAAAGAAAGCTTACGATTCCGAAACGGTCATAAGCGTATTTACTTTTCGGTGAGACAAAAATTGTGCCGACGGTATCCAAAAAATGTTCAAAATTCCGCTCATTTAGCATTGAGTGACGTGAAGGTTGACCAATCGTACGGGGAGCGCGCTGCGTCACGGGGGCGTGTAATGGCATTTGTGGGCGGGGCTTAACTTTTCAAACTGCCATTCATTCGGCCATCTTGATTTTTCTGCCTTTCTTTACCTCACTCGCTCCTTCTCTCTCCTCTTCCCTCTCTCTCTGAGGAAAATAACAAATTCATTGACTTTGAAACACTATTTAACAATCTCTCTTTATTGCAGTTGATGCGCGGAGCCGCGGCCTAGCAGCGCGGGAAGCCTGGGCCTTGAGTTGAGCGGATTCCCGGCGCAATGCCGCTGCCCCCTTGGCCCGGTCCTAGGCTCCGTTTGCGGCTGGGGACTCGGGCTTTCCCCCCCTCGGCCCGGTCCCGGGGCTCGGCTCCGTTTGCGGCCGGGGTCTCGGGCTTTCCCCCCCTCGGCCCGGTCCCGGGGCTCGCCTCCGTTTGCGGCCGGGGACTCGGGCTTTCCCCACTCGGCCCGGTCCCGGGGCTCGGCTCTGTTTGCAGCGGGAGCTCGGCTCGGGTGACTCGGGCCGGGTCTCAGGCGCTACGCTGCCCACGGGGTCTCCGTAGCTATCTCCCCTCTCTCCTGTCACCCCAGCCTCGCGGAAGTAGGAGCAGCGATGATGGGCAGGCGGGGAAGGAGCTGCTGCTCGGGGCCGTGGTCGCCGCCCTTCGCCTGGAGGCTCGCCTACTTTGACGGCCATGGCGAGTGACTGGGCCGGCGCCGGCTGCCCGTTTCCGAGCCTGAGTGGGCGCCGGGGAGCGACTCTACTTCCCTCTCTCTCTCTCTCTCTCCCTCCTCTTCCCTCTCTCCTTCTCTCTCCTTCCTCTCTCTCTCCTTCCCCCTCTCTCTCTCTCCTTCCCCCCTCTCTCTCTCTCTCCTTCCCCCCTCTCTCTCTCTCTCCTTCCCCCCTCTCTCTCTCTCCTTCCCCCTCTCTCCTTCCCCCTCTCTCTCTCTCTCTCTCTCTCCCCCCCTCTCTCTCTCCTTCCCCCTCTCTCTCTCTCTCCTTCCCCCCTCTCTCTCCTTCCCCCTCTCTCTCTCTCCTTCCCCCTCTCTCTCTCTCCTTCCCCCCCTCTCTCTCTCTCTCCTTCCCTTCTCCCTCTCTCTCCTTCCCCCCCTCTCCCTCTCTCTCCTTCCCCCCCTCTCCCTCTCCTTCCCCCCCTCTCCCTCTCTCTCCTTCCCCCCTCTCCTCTCTCTCCTTCCCCACTCTCCCTCTCTCTCCTTCCCCCTCTCCCTCTCTCTCCTTCCCCCTCTCCCTCTCTCTCCTTCCCCCCCTCTCCCTCCTTCCCCCCTCTCCCTCTCTCTCCTTCCCCCATCTCCCTCTCTCTCCTTCCCCCTCTCTCTCCTTCCCCTTCTCCCTCTCTCTCCTTCCCCTTCTCCCTCTCTCTCCTTCCCCCTTCTCCCTCTCTCTCCTTCCCCCTCTCTCTCCTCCCCCCTTCTCCCTCTCTCTCCTTCCCCCCTCTCTCCTTGCCCCTCTCTCTCCTTCCCCCTCTCCCTCCTTCCCCCCTCTCCCTCCTTCCCCCATCCCTCCTTCCCCCCTCTCCCTCCATCCCCCCCCTCTCTCCTTCCCCCCATCTCCCTCTATCTCCTTCCCCCTCTCCCTCTCTCTCTCCTTCCCCCCTCTCCCTCTCTCTCTCCTTCCCCCTCTCCCTCTCTCTCTCCTTCCCCCTCCCCCTCTCTCTCTCCTTCCCCCCCTCCCTCTCTCTCTCCTTCCCCCCTCTCCCTCTCTCCTTCCCCCCTCCCTCTCTCTCTCCTTCCCCCCTCTCCCTCTCTCTCCTTCCCCCTCTCCCTCTCCCTCCTTCCCCCCTCTCCCTCTCCCTCTTCCCCCTCTCCCTCCTTCCCCATCCCTCCTTCCCCCCCTCTCCCTCCATCCCCCCTCTCTCTCCTTCCCCCTTCTCCCTCTCTCTCCTTCCCCCTTCTCCCTCTCTCTCCTTCCCCTTCTCCCTCTCTCTCCTTCCCCTCTCTCTCCTCCCCCTTCTCCCTCTCTCTCCTTCCCCCCTCTCTCCTTGCCCCCCTCTCCCTCCTTCCCCCATCCCTCCTTCCCCCCTCTCCCTCCATCCCCCCCCTCTCTCCTTCCCCCCATCTCCCTCTATCTCCTTCCCCCTCTCCCTCTCTCTCTCCTTCCCCCCTCTCCCTCTCTCTCTCCTTCCCCCCTCTCCCTCTCTCTCTCCTTCCCCCCTCCCCCTCTCTCTCTCCTTCCCCCTCTCCCTCTCTCTCTCCTTCCCCCCTCTCCCTCTCTCCTTCCCCCCTCCCTCTCTCTCTCCTTCCCCCTCTCCCTCTCTCTCCTTCCCCCCTCTCCTCTCCCTCCTTCCCCCCTCTCCCTCTCCCTCCTTCCCCTCTCCCTCCTTCCCCCATCCCTCCTTCCCCCTCTCCCTCCATCCCCCCTCTCTCTCCTTCCCCCCTCCCTCTCTCTCCTTCCCCCCTCTCCCTCTCCTTCCCCCCTCTCCCTCTCTCTCCTTCCCCCCTCTCCCTCTCTCTCCTTCCCCCCTCTCCCTCTCTCTCCTTCCCCTCTCTCCCTCTCCTTCCCCCTTCTCCCTCTCTCTCCTCCCCCCTTCTCCCTCTCTCTCCTTCCCCCCTCTCTCCTTGCCCCCTCTCTCTCCTTCCCCCCTCTCCCTCCTTCCCCCCTCTCCTCCTTCCCCCATCCCTCCTTCCCCCCTCTCCCTCCATCCCCCCCTCTCTCTCCTTCCCCCATCTCCCTCTATCTCCTTCCCCCTCTCCCTCTCTCTCTCCTTCCCCCCTCTCCCTCTCTCTCTCCTTCCCCCCTCTCCCTCTCTCTCTCCTTCCCCCCTCCCCCTCTCTCTCTCTCCTTCCCCCCTCTCCCTCTCTCTCTCCTTCCCCCCCTCTCCCCTTCCCCCCTCTCCCTCTCTCTCTCCTTCCCCCCTCTCCCTCTCTCTCCTTCCCCCATCTCCCTCTCTCTCCTTCCCCCCCTCTCCCTCTCCCTCCTTCCCCCCTCTCCCTCTCCCTCCTTCCCCCTCTCCCTCCTTCCCCCTCTCCCTCCTTCCCCCATCCCTCCTTCCCCCCTCTCCCTCCATCCCCCCTCTCTCTCCTTCCCCCCTCTCCCTCTCTCTCCCTCTCTCTCCTTCCCCCCTCTCCCTCTCTCTCCTTCCCCCTCTCCCTCTCTCTCCTTCCCCCCTCTCCCTCTCTCTCCTTCCCCTCTCTCCCTCTCTCTCCTTCCCCTCTCTCCCTCTCTCTCCTTCCCCCCTCTCCCTCTCTCTCCTTCCCCCCTCTCCCTCTCTCTCCTTCCCCCCTCTCCCTCTCTCTCCTTCCCCCCCTCTCCCTCTCTCTCCTTCCCCCTCTCCCTCTCTCTCTTTCCCCCCTTTCCCTCTCTCTCTTCCCCCCCTCTCCCTCTCTCTCCTTCCCCCCTCTCTCTCCTTCCCCCCTCTCTCTCCTTCCCCTCTCTCTCTCTCTCTCTCTCTCTCTCCTTCCCCCTCTCTCTCCTTCCCCCCTCTCTCTCCCTTCCCCCCTCTCTCGTTTTTCTCTCTCTCCTTCCTTCCCTCTCTCTCTCCTTCCCTCTCTCTCTCTCTTCTTCCCTCTCTCTCTCTCTCTCTTTCCCTCTCTCTCTCTCTCTCTCCTTCCCCCTCTCTCTCTCTCCTTCCCTCTCTCTCTCCTTCCCCCCTCTCTCTCTCTCTCCTTCCCTCTCTCTCTCTCTTCTTCCCTCTCTCTCTCTCTCTCTTTCCCTCTCTCTCTCTCTATCTCCTTCCCTCTCTCTCTATCTCCTTCCCTCTCTCCTTCCCTCTCTCTCTTTCTCCTTCCCTCTCTCTCCTTCCCTCTCTCTCCTTCCCTCTCTCCTTCCCCCCTCTCTCTCTCCTTCCCCCTTCTCTCTCTCTCTCCTTCCCCCCCTCTCTCTATCTCCTTCCCTCTCTCTGTATCTCCTTCCCTCTCTCTCTCCTTCCCTCTCTCTCTCTCCTTCCCTCTCTCTCTCTCTCCTTCCCTCTCTCTCTCCTTCCCTCTCTCTCTCCTTCCCTCTCTCTCTCTCTCCTTCCCTCTCTCTCTCTCTCTCCTTCCCTCTCTCTCCTTCCCTCTCTCTCTCTCCTTCCCTCTCTCCCTCCTCCAGTCTCTCTCTCTCCCCCAATCTCTCTCGCTCCCCGTCTCTCTATCTCTCTCTCTCCCAGTCTCTCTCTCCCTTCCCCGTCTCTCTCTCCTCCGTCTCTCTCCCCAGTCTCTCTCTCTCTCTCCCCCGTCTCTCTCCCCAGTCTCTCTCCTCTCTCCCCCCAGTCTCTCTACTCTCTCTCTCTCGCTCTCTCTCCCTCTCCCCCAGTCTCTCTCCCCGAGTCGCTCTCTCTCTCTCTCTCTCCCCCAGTCTCTCTCTCGCTCCCCCTCCAGTCTTTCTCTCTCTCTCCCCGTCTCTCTCCCCCAGTCTCTCTGTCTCTCCCCATTCTCTCTCTCTCCCCCCAGTCTCTCTACTCTCTCTCCCATCTCTCTCTCTCTCCCCCAGTTTCTCTCTCTCCCCCTGAGTCGCTCTCTCTCTCCCCCCAGTCTCTCTCTCAATTCAATTCAATTCAAATCGCTTTATTGGCATGATGACAAGGTACATCTTATGTTGCCAAAGCATTGAAAAACATTTATGGTTGAACACATAAACGCAGATCTATCCATACAGTGTATAAACAGATATATCCCTGAGTGCATAAATATACATTCTTATAATTTGTATATACTCTTTTCTTAGATTTAATGGTTGTCCCTCTGTTTATGGCAAGCTGTAACATAGTGTGCCGCTAAGGTTACACAATTTCTCTGTTCCCCTAGTAGGATTGGGAGTTTTTGGTCGTCATTCAAATTTCTGAATTCAGGGCATATTTTTGTGAATTTTGGGTAGAAATTCTCCCTGATGCCCTGATATTTTCCACAAGCTGTGAGGAAGTGCATCTCTGTCTCCACCACTCCCTGACTGCAGTGAGAGCATATCCTGTCCTCTCTTGGCAGCCGGGTCTGTCAGTGTCTGCCTTTTTCGATGGCCAGGCTATGTTCACTAAGTCTATACATTGTCAAGGTTTTTCTCAGTTTCCTATCCTTTACCATGGTCAGGTATTCAGCCATGTTGTATTGTCTGTTTAGGGCCAAGTAGCAATTGAATTTGTTTTGGGTTTTTGTTGTTTCTGCCCAATATGACAGGTATTTTTCCTTTTGCTTAGTGACAATTGTGTTGGGTCGAATTCTCTGTGCTACGATGTCACTGCCCTGGGGCTGGTTATTGTTAATAGTGTTAGTAGTTACTTCACTGAGTCCCAGGACTAGTTCTCTCTCTCTCCCCCAGTCTCTCTCTCTCCCCCCCAGTCTCTCTCTCTCTCCCCCCCAGTCGCTCTCTCTCTCCCCAGTCTCTCTCTCTCCCCGAGTCGCTCTCTCTCTCCCCCCTCAGTCTCTCTCTCTCTCCCCCTCCAGTCTTTCTCTCTCTCTCCCCTGTCTCTCTCCCCCAGTCTCTCTCTCTCGCTCCCCCATTCTCTCTCTCTCCCCAGTCTCTCTCCTCTCTCTCCCCAGTCTCACTCCTCTCTCTCCCCCCAGTCTCTCTACTCTCTCCCATCTCTCTCTCTCTCCCCCAGTTTCTCTCTCTCCCCCTGAGTCGCTCTCTCTCTCCCCCCAGTCTCTCTCTCAATTCAATTCAAATCGCTTTATTGGCATGATGACAAGGTACATCTTATGTTGCCAAAGCATTGAAAAACATTTATGGTTGAACACATAAACGCAGATCTATCCATACAGTGTATAAACAGATATATCCCTGAGTACATAAATATACATTCGTATAATTTGTATATACTCTTTTAGATTTAATGGTTGACCCTCTGTTTATGGCAAGCTGTAACATAGTGTGCCGCTAAGGTTACACAATTTCTCTGTTCCCCTAGTAGGATTGGGAGTTTTTGGTCGTCATTCAAATTTCTGAATTCAGGGCATATTTTTGTGAATTTTGGGTAGAAATTCTCCCTGATGCCCTGATATTTTCCACAAGCTGTGAGGAAGTGCATCTCTGTCTCCACCACTCCCTGACTGCAGTGAGAGCATATCCTGTCCTCTCTTGGCAGCCGGGTCTGTCAGTGTCTGCCTTTTTCGATGGCCAGGCTATGTTCACTAAGTCTGTACATTGTCAAGGTTTTTCTCAGTTTGCTATCCTTTACCATGGTCAGGTATTCAGCCATGTTGTATTGTCTGTTTAGGGCCAAGTAGCAATTGAATTTGTTTTGGGTTTTTGTTGTTTCTGCCCAATATGACAGGTATTTTTCCTTTTGCTTAGTGACAATTGTGTTGGGTCGAATTCTCTGTGCTACGGTGTCACTGCCCTGGGGCTAGTTATTGTTAGTAGTGTTAGTAGTTACTTCACTGAGTCCCAGGACTAGTTCTCTCTCTCTCCCCCAGTCTCTCTCTCTCCCCCCCAGTCTCTCTCTCTCTCTCTCCCCCCAGTCTCTCTCCCCCCAGTCTCTCTCTCTCTCTCTCTCCCCGTCTCTCTCTCTCCCTCCCCGTCTCTCTCTCTCTCTCCCTCCCCGTCTCTCTCTCTCTCCCCCCGTCGCTCTCTCTCTCCCCCCCGTCGCTCTCTCTCTCCCCCCCGTCGCTCTCTCTCTCCCCCAGTCGCTCTCTCTCTCCCCCCAGTCTCTCTCTCTCTCCCCCAGTCTCTCCCTCCCCCCAGTCTCTCCCTCCCCCAGTCTCTCACTCCCCCCAGTCTCTCTCTCCCCCCAGTCTCTCTCTCTCCCCTCCAGTCTCTCTCTTCCCCAGTCTCTCTCTCCCCCCAGTCTCTCTCTCTCTCTCCCCCACTCTCTCCCTCTCCCCCAGTCTCTCTCCCCCCAGTCTCTCTCTCTCCCCTCCAGTCTCTCTCTCCCCCAGTCTCTCTCCCCCCCCAGTCTCTCTCTCTCTCTCTCCCCCACTCTCTCCCTCTCCCCCCCAGTCTCTCTCTCTCTCCCCCCAGTCTCTCTCTCTCTCTCCCCCCAGTCTCTCTCTCTCTCCCCCAGTCTCTCCCTCCCCCCAGTCTCTCCCTCCCCCCAGTCTCTCTCCCCCCAGTCTCTCTCTCCCCCAGTCTCTCTCTCCCCCCCAGTCTCTCTCTCTCTCTCTCTCTCCCCCACTCTCTCCCTCTCCCCCCCAAGTCTCTCTCTCTCTCTTCCCATCTCTCTCCCTCAGTCTCTCTCTCTCCCCCCGACCCCCCCGGTCTCTCCCTCTCCCCCCCCCAGCCTCTCTCTCGCTCTCTATCTCCCCAGTCTCTCTCTCTCCCCAGTCTCTCTCTCCCTTCCCCGTCTCGCTCCCTCCCCCAGTCTCTCTCTCTCTCTCCCCTGTCTCTCTCCCCCAGTCTCTCTCTCTCTCCCCCTCAGTCTCTCTCTCTCTCTATCTCCCCATTCTCTCTCTCTCTCACCAGTCTCTCTCCTCTCTCTCTCCCCAGTCTCTCCCTCTCTCTCTCCCCGTCTCTCTCTCTCTCCCCCAGTCTCTCTCTCTCCCCCCTCAGTCTCTCTCTCTCTCTCTCTATCTCCCATTCTCTCTCTCTCTCCCCAGTCTCTCTCCTCTCTCCCCCCAGTCTCTCTACTCTCTCTCTCCCCCGTCTCTCTCTCTCTCTCCACCTCCCCAGTCTCTCTCTCTCCCCCAGTCTCTCCCTCTCTCTCTCCCCGTCGCTCTCTCTCCCCCCCAGTCGCTCTCTCTCTCCCCCTCAGTCTCTCTCTATCTCCCCATTCTCTCTCTCTCTCCCCAGTCTCTCTCCTCTCTCTCCCCAGTCTCTCTCCTCTCTCTCCCCCCAGTCTCTCTACTCTCTCTCTCTCTCCCCGTCTCTCCCTCTTTCCCCCAGTCTCTCTACCTCCCCAGTCTC